>NC_142515.1:43751666-44054696 GCF_057876585.1 Rhinolophus sinicus
ATTTGACATTTTGGACAATGGGAAAAAGGAGGGGAACAGGTCTTAGATTTCAGAAGTAAGAGAGGGCAATTTACAGGTAGTTGAGGGGACACATGTGGCAGGTAAATTCTTGCTGGGCAACTCAGAAATAATGGGACACTAGCTAACAGGCCCCTGCAAGAGGCCCTCCTATTTACCGTACTTAATTCAAATTAGGCTAATGCACCATCCTAAAATTCCCTTCCTGGCATAGGCTTTTCTATCTGAATCTCTTGGGCAGGAAATGGGAGAGGGTCAAAGATTCTGTGTGTTACTTAATACCCAGCTTAAAATCAATACCCTAAAAGGCAGCTTCAGGGTGGCAAAATTTGGGCCCTTCACATTCAACACACCAAACCTAGTGCTCACCACATGGCAGACATGCAAATTTTTGTTTTTCCTCAGCCTCAAACTTACTGTTATTATTTAGATTACATTTTAGAGTAAAAAGAAAAATATCCAGAAATTGTATTTTAAAAATATACTAGCTATTGATTTCATATCATTAATATATTTTATAATAAAATATTTTTTCAATTTCCTTAACATTTGCAAAGTTTAGACTGTGCCTATCTTTTGAGCAGAAGGAAAATAGCACATTTAACATGAAAGCAAATTAAATGCAAGTGGAGACATATAATCAGTGCAAAACTATAATCTAAGGTAAATGCAAAGCTTTCTTCCTGTAAGACCCCTTTGTCTTATAACAATTATTCATAAAGCCCAGCGCCATACTGGCAGAGTAATGAGTCCATTTCTGTGGAAATATACTCATTTCTATTCAGCTTGCTGCTTCCCAGGGGAATTATGAATTGCTTTCCTAGTTTGAACACGTAGTCCATGAATCTCAAGGAAAAAAAAAATGTATAAAGAGTCAGTAACTAACAGTTTACCTTTAGATATCAAGACAACTGTTAAAACAGTTTGAAAAAGAAAAACTAAAGAAATACGAAGAAATGAAAATTGAAAGACTTGCTATTTGTGAGTACCACTGCAATTCCTGCAGTACCTCGGTACCTACATCCTTCCTAGGATGAAGATAAAAGTGCAGTTAGGGTGGTTGCAGTGAGATGGTTCAAGCTTTAACCATTTTGAAGCTGTTACTGAATATTCAAATGCATAGCCCTTGTCTTCTGACCAGTCTCATATTTTTATGGGAAGAGAATGGCAGGAATAATTCAGAGGGACCAAAAGGGGAATCCCGCCAATTCTGGAAGACAGTGTGCAGCCCCAGGAGTTTTAAATGGCTGGCCAAGCTGCATTTTGTAAAATCTTCTATTTGAATCCTGTGAAGCACATTTTCTCTCTGGCTTCCTCTAGTTAATCACTCCCTGTCATCAGCACTGCTGCTGCACTCATTTACATTACTCGGTTCCCATATAGGATATTTGAATTAAAATCCCATATTCCCCCTTCTCTTCCATGACTGTGCAGCAAGTGTCTCTCATCCTGTTTATGACCAGCTTCTGTCCTTGTCTTCTGGACCCCATATCCTCTCTGCCACTCAAGTACTTTTCTCCTGCAGTTATTCTGTCTTTCTCCTGCTTCATCAGTCTCTCACCCTCTTGAATTTTTCCGTTCAGCATAAAAACATGTTCTGTGTTCTCCCACCTCCATAAAAACAGAATGCCTGATTTTCCCATGACCTCACATTCTGCTTCTGTCTCTGTCTTATTTGGGTGCTTAGTGTCTCCATCTGGATGCTGGGCAGCCTCTGACAGGAAATCATATAGATGTTGGCATGAATGCCACATGGGCACCCATAAGATGTGGAATAAAGTTTATCATTTAGACAATAAATAGCTGAAGAATTCCCCAAGGAGAAGGGCTCAGATTCATTCTGAGTGAAGCAAGAGAAAATCAGGGTGGGTGGCTTTGGCTTTTATTGATTTGGTGGGGTACTGGGGTGGGGTGGAATGGGTGACCTGAGTGCTGGGTGGGGTTTGTATGGATAGAATTTCCCCATCAGCACCAAGGGAGGGAGCATGTGAGCTTTTGCTGGGTTGAAGCCTCTTTAGGAACTTCTCAGGGGGAATCTGAACCCCCCACCCACTCACCCACCCATGGATGACAGTGAGAGACTGAAGAAAAAGGCAGACCACTCCAGATTGGTAGATGCAGGTTTAATAAACAAGGGAACTTTCGAGGCTTGTTAGGATGGCCACAAGACTAGTAGTTTTCCACACCCATCTGCCAAATCTTAAAAGTTTACATAGAGGCCCTGACTGGTTCAGTCATAGACACAGGAGGCCTTAACTGGCTTTAGTCACATACCCATTTCATGTAGTCTCATCACCTAGTTCAAATAGTCCATCACCATATTGCTATCTCAAGTCTATGTTCTTGGACAGCATGTGGTATGGGGAAGGCAAGTGGAGTGCACATTCCAATCATAGGGAGGGAGTGGGGAGCCTCCAATTGCCTGGGTCCATCTCCCGAGCCAAACCACTGCTCACATCTTCTTGATGACCTTCCCCAACAGCTTTCTTATCCACTTGCCCAGGCAATAGCAATGGGACAGACTTGGAGTATAAAAGCTGTCAGGAGAAGCTGGATATAAAAAATAGAGTCTTTCTCTTTAATATACTCTCTTTCACTCTTCCTTTTAATATAAAGCTTCTCCAAAAAGTCTCCAGTTCTTCATCACCATTTCTTTTTTAACTCCTTTCTAATCACCTTTTAATTTCCAGTGCTCCACTAAAGGGATTCTTGTCAAAGTGGTGTATGACCTACACATCAGCAAGTCCAATAATAGTTTTCTATGCTCATGTTACTAGATCACCCAGTAGTCTTTGACCCATCTGATCACTTCACTCTTCCTGACATTCTCCTCTCTCTATTGCTATGGCACCATACTCCCTAGGTTTCTTTCTATCTCTCTGGTTGTTCTTCCCAGTCACCTTTACATGATACTTCTCTCTCTGACCAGAAAATATTGGGGGCATGTACAACTTTCTGTCTTCCTTTCTCTTTTGTATCAACACCAATGACATAGCAGATAACATTTCTTTTTGTGGTTTTAAATATCTATATGCCGATGCAAGGTTGTATCTCCATATAGATATTTCTATGATTTCCAGGCTTCAAATTCAGGCTGTTTGAAAGTTCTATTTGGATTCTCATAGCCACCCGAAAATTAGAACTCCCCAAGGAAAGTCTGGTTTCCCTTCCAAAATATGTCCCTCTTTCAATCGTCTCTATTTCAGTAAATGGCATCACCAAGCTTCGATGACAAAAGCTGGAAACCTAGAATCATTATTGATTATTTATTTCTTCAATTTCCTCACTTGCCACATGTACTTCATCGGAGCTTCTCATTGTTCCATCCCCCAAATACAGCTCATCCTGCTCATTCTGTCTATTTTTAAGTAGAGTTAGCTCTAAGTCATCATCACTTCTTTCCAGGTCTATTATGGGAAACACCCAATTCATTTCCACATTTCCACTCCTTCTCCAATCCAGCTTCTCAGAATAGTCAGAGTGACTTTTAAGAAATAAATCAGATCACATCACTCCCCCTGCTTAAATCCCTCCAATGGCTTAATGATACACTCAGAGTAAATTCCAGTCTCCTGATCATGCCACACACACAGTGCCCTCGTTGTAGCTGACATATAGGTGATTATTCTGCATTATGCACCACTCCAAGTGCTTTCTAGGCACTCATTTTTTTAATTTTCGCACTGACACTAAATGTTATTTGATCTAAATATTATTATTATATCCATATTTTAGCAGAGAAAATGAACTATAGAGATGTTAAGTAACATTCCTATGGGGGCACACCTAGGAAATGGTGGGCATGGGATTCAAATCCAGGCTACTTGGCTCCAGACTTCATTCTGGAACCAACACATATTACTGCTTCTTATGAGCAAAAGCATGGATGAAGGGATGAGAGTGGTTATTTAGTGAGGCATTAAATAAATGGTCATTCAGCCATTCCTAAATTTACCCAGAGAAGCAAAGGCCCTGCCTCACAGGTCAAGACTAAGAAGCTTTGTCAACTCTCTGCAGTACAGTTTTTATGCTAGCAGTAGGTCTGGGTTTAACCTGAATGGTCTTTTTCTTCTTTTCTTTCAACTCCAGCATACCATCAACATGGCAACCTGTGGATTCCAGCCTGACAGTGTTATACTGCGTGCAAACGGCCTGGGGAGGGCAACAATGCCCAAATGAGACTCAGTGCATTGCAGAGTGCCACGTAATTGCCATGGGCACTTAGCAGACTTGAATCCACCTTCCTTGTCAAGATATACAGTGCTACTTATGCTCCCAGCAACAATTTTTTTGGCAAACATGCCAATTCCACAGCCCATTGTGATAGGTCCTAAAATGGTAGGTCATCGAAGTCAGTTAAACATTGATATTGATTCCTGCTCTGTGGAGAACAAAACGTGGGATATAGATTGAACAAGTTCCAGTTCCTGCCCTTAAGGCAAGCAGAAGACAGAGAGACTTTCACTAAGTATAACAAATGTCAGTATACGAAAATGTTATAAAAATGCACAAAATGCTGTCGGAACACAGAGGAGGGAGGGCTGAATTCTCCCAAAGGAAATGGAGAGGCTTCATAGAGTTGGTGATGGGCATGTATGAATTCAACAAATATTTATTAAATTTCTACTGTATTTTGGGCTTTGGATTGGGTGCAACATCTATTTCATTGAATTTATTGATATACGCATAAGTCAGATAGGAAAGAAAAAGTAATCTTCTGACTAAAGGTGATATTCATAAAAATTAATAAATTAACACTTATTCCCCAAGATGGGGCAAATTTTGTCCAGTTTGGTTTGTCCTACTTGTTTATAACACCCACCTGTCTTAGTTGGAAGGGTAGAAATGAGAAAGGAGGAATCCAGTTGCTTCTGTTCTGTTCTGGAGAGAGATGTTCAGGAACAAAGTGTGGCCAGTCATCAGATACTGAGACTGTCACTACACGTGTAATATTCTGGAAACTCATGCTGGAACATGACAGTATAATGATTACAGGAAAGTAGTCCTGCGCATAGGTTCAAAACATTTTTAAAGTAGTCTCTTTGGATGTTTTCTATTTAAATTGTTTTCTTATTAAGCGAATATCTTGCTTTCCCTTCAAAGTTCTTCCTATACATTACATAATTACATAGTACCTTTGTGTAGCTGATATGAGAAATATTTGCTATGATATGCTTTAGAATGAGGCATAGTAGTTATTCTGGGAAGATGTCAGGTGGCAAAAAAGGAAATAACTTCAAATACAATAAGGTTAAGGAAAAAAAGCAAGCTGAAGCTGGTGTGTGACACACTTAGAACACTGTTCATACCAAGGTCCTGAACTTCTCCAGTTTTTTTGTAGACTGCTGGCTTTTGGTATAGGGGAGAGGAGATGCAGGGAGAAAGTTTGAGGAAAAGAGCCTTGTAAATCCTGTTTTGGGAGGTAATTCCACAGCCAGCACTGTTGCATCAGTCCATATATAGGTCCACTTGTTCAGATATGACAAACCCACAGCTGTAACGTTGATTCAGCTCACTTGGTGGCATGATGCTCTCTTCCTCCTTCACCGGCCTGGAGAGTGTTTGCTTGGGCGCATGGTTTGGTATTGTTCAACAACTTTTTAGAAATCTATGCTCCCTGGATTATGTACTTGCCCTTCTGTATGTAAATACATTTTACTCTTTGCCTCCAAATATCTATGAGATACGATCAGGAATAAAAACACAATACCACCAAGAAAATACGATCTTGAATGCTGTGAACTGGTTCAAAACACTTTGGATTTCAAAATATCTAACTATCAGTCCCTATCTAACTAGTGCCCTCACTAGTAGTGTGAACTTTGGAAAGTTATTTATTGTGTCTGAGCCCCAGTTTCTTTATGTACACATTGAGACAAGTAAGACCTTACAATGCTGACTCAGAAGATAAAATATGATAATCAGGTATTTTGCATAGGGTTAAGACTTTGTTCAACAGAGGGTGAAATGTTATAACAACTTGGCCCAGGGTCACAATCAATCCTGATTATTTCTATTGATTGCTCTAATTGGTCTGGCTGGGTGGAAGAGTGACACCACATCATATCACCCAGATCCACCGCCTTCTTTCCCCTCCTAGGAAAGAATTAGGCATTCATTCCTAAGTGGTTGGCGGTGTTGGATGCTGCTGGCTCAAGACTACAGCCCTCTTTGAAAATTGCCCTCTGATGAAGGAGGCTGCCTTGCTTGGGTTTAGGAGCAGCTCACATCCAATGATTTATCACTTTGGGCATTACAAAAGCATTACTCCTTGCCTCAATAAGAACACCTCTGGAGGACTTGTATGCTAGAGCTTTTTGAGTGATGGGCTGAGGCTGTAGTTGGAACTATACCTCAGTTTGTCTTCTCTCTCTGTTCAGCCCTGCCTCCTTCCCTTGCTCCCTCACAGTTGTTTCTGAGATCACATCCCATTAAGCCTCCTGTATGCACACCTCAACATCTTAGCTTCTCTTTTCTCAGGATCCCTAGAGAGAAAGGAGGCCTCTCCATTTTCCTATCCTACTGTGTGGTTCATCCTTCCTGAAGGAAGGGGTACAACGTTCCAGAGCTGGAGCTTCCCAGAGACCCCCGAGAGCCTCTGGTATTACCAACAGAACACCAACTAAAGAACAGATGACCTTGATGGTGTCATCAGAATGATTATTTTTCTTTTCTCTGAAAATTCCAAGCTTCCACAAACTTTTCTGTATTTTCTGTCCATGCAGTTTGGTTTACCCCAGACTAATTCAGTGATTTTCTCCCTCGACCCAACTGAGTAGGGCTAGGAGTTGAAGAGAAGACAGCTGCTCCTGCTATCAATTCCACACCTTCCTTCGTTCCACTGACAGACACTTTGCCAAGACATTGTAAAGAGGACTGAATGAGGAAATAGAATGTGAGTTCCCAAAAGACTGCCTGTGTGTTGGGTTGTGATTTTGAAGTGGTTTGGGTATTACCTGGCAAGATCACAACAGGTTTTTGAAAAAGGCAAAGAAGCAAGTTCACTTTTGTTAAAGCTATGAGGGGCTTGAATCAGTGCCAGATTGCCGAAGGTTGGCTAACTTTAGGCTATTTCCAGGACCTCTGGCTTTGGAAGTTTTCTGTTAGGTGAACAGTTTTAAATAAATCATATAAACAGACCCTTGTTCAGTGCCCACTCACCACATGCAGGACACTGTTTTTGTCATTCTGAAGTTTGTAAAAGATGATTCCTGCTTTTAAGTCTAGGGTTTGCCTGGAATCATAGGAGATATTGCATGAAAAACTTCAACCACATGACTTCAAATATTCTGAAGACAACTCTAAAATCACAATAGCTTTAAAGTTATATTCCAGGCAGGCCACCATCACCATCTGCTATAACTACCTTGGTACACAGCCCCCTTTGTAAGGTGAGCAGATTTCTCAGTATTTTAGCTGACTCAACTGAATATTCTCACCCACGAAAGTAGACAGCTTTTTTTTTCTTTTCCTTTTCCTTTTCCTTTTCCTGTTCCTGTTCCTGTTCCTGTTCCTGTTCCTGTTCCTGTTCCTCTCTCTCTCTCTCTCTCTCTCTCTCTGTTTCTTTCTTTCTTTCTAACATTCTTGACTATCCAAATCTGTTCTGAGACAATTAAGGACAACGTATGTGACTGAAATGCTACAGTCAGTGTCCAGATGGATAAAAAAACAAAACAGACAAACAAAAAATAACAATGTCCAGCCATGAAGAACCTCAAATGTCAGGGGAATAGGTCTGCTTTCATACAGCAGTATTTTCCTTTGATAATCTGCCATACAAACTTTATCAGCAACTATTGGACACTTAAATCATTCCAAGTGTTATGTGTTACGGAAAATAGAAATGTCATTAAACTTGTGCCCATCGGGAAATATGAATCATAAAAATCCAATCAACTAGAATTAAAAACTTCAGATTTTATATAATTTATGTTGAGATGAGCAGCACTGAAAACATAAATTTATTAAAAGAAAAAACAGTAAATGAAGTCGTCTTTAGGCATCAGACAGTCTCTTAAGCATTACAAATAGATAGTCTGCCTTTTGGAGCTTTTCTAACTGCACAGAAATGGATTATAAGTTTTGTTATGGAACTGAGTCCATGTTGATTAACCAAAAAGAAAATTCTTAAAAATACAAAGGTTTTAAAACTTGTTGTTGCTATTTGTTTTAGGCACAACTTCTTGTTAAGTAAAATTTTAACAAAATCTCAATTTATAAAATAAGTGGAAGTCATGCTTTAGTAAAATACAATTCCTAAAATGCACTTAGTAAAATACATTTGAATGTCCTAATTGAAGCCTCTTTGATACACATGAAAATTTAGTTCAGCATTCAAATTTTTATTTATTTTATATTAGCTGCACAATATGGAAAAAAATTAGCATTCACACAGATAAATAGCTGAACATACCTTTTTCTTTTCTTTTCCTTTTTTTTTTTTTTTAACATAACACCTTGCAATCACAGTATACTTTTCAGGTAAAGATGGGAAGAGATGTTATATTTGGAGATTTGCCACTAAATAATTTAACCTGGCAACAGACATTAATATTTTCTTTTTTTCTAATGTACTGTTATTTGAGATTGGTGTATATATGTTGCTTACAATAGTTTTAAAAATTAGTTTAAAAAACATAAAAATAAAATTTGAATGAAATATTTACAGATTTCTGAAACACCTCTTTCAAAAGTAGGCAAATTTCTATTACAGTGCATAAGCAAAAAAATGAAAACAGTGACATCTACCCCAGGGGATTAAATTAACGAACATACATAAAGTATGAGGGTTAGATGTAAATCAGGCCTTTCATAAGTAATAATTCTTTTCTTTTCCTTTTTTAAAAATCCTGACTCTACTATTGACTTTCAGTATCATCTAGGACTATTTAACCTTTATGAAAATCACTTGCCTCATCTTTAAATTGGAAATATCTACCTAAAGGGTGATTGTGAGAATAAAGTAAGATAACATATGATATTTTCTCTCTCCTTTCTTCTTTTTAATTTTACATCATTATTAATATTATTTATCTAATTATAAACCCAATTGACTGGTGGCACCATTCTCCCCTCTGCTCCATATAGTGAGCAAGAAAAAAGTTTATTTTTGTATAAAAAAGTTCATAAATTTATAGTGAGTAAAGAAAAAAGGTCTTTAAAGAACCATCTCTAAGAGGAAGCAAGGTATATCTCATTGTGCTTCTTGCTGTTTAGCCTGAACATTTGTATCAAAATCATTAAAAATTAATTAAGTCAACAACATTTGATTAAAATGAAGATGGGATGAACTTCCAGGGGATGATCGCTTATAAAAGGGTGACATGAAACTCAAAGGCTGTGTTTACAGCTGCCTTCAGGTCCTCTCTACCTGGATGTCTCACAGCTGTGTCTGAAAACAAACCTTTTTGCCTGAGCCACCCCAAGAGTTCTTTACGCACATAGAAGCTGGAAGTCTGGCAGTAATATTTCACTTCCTTTTCTGACTCCCCTATCAATCAATTGCCAAGTCCTGTCAATGCCCCTGCTTAACCACTGTAACAACTACTCCCTAAGTTAGGCTTTTATTATATTCTTCCAGAATTAAATCAATAGCTTCCAGATCTATGTTTTCCTCCCTCCACAAATCAGAACAAGTCCCTCTTTTCCTAAAGACGCGTACATGCCTCAGGTACTGCCTATGGAATGAAGTCTAAGCCTTCCGGGAGCTGGTCCCTCCCTGCATCTCCCCAGGATTCTTTTTCATTGTTCTCTCCTGCTCAACAGAAAACTGCTCGTAGTTCTTAGTACACACCCTGTGGTTTCATTTTTGTGTCTTTGGATTTCTCCCTTCTTTTATCTGGATAACCCAGCTCAGGGACAAGTTACTTCCAGGAAGTCTTATCTGAGTGCTACATCTCTACCTTCTCAGCTCCTTTCAAATGAGTTTAGGTGCTCCTTCTCTGAGGTCCTATAGAACCCTATTCATTGTGCTTATGCTAGGACATGGCGGCTCTCTATTTAGGTGTCTGTATCCTTCTGTGGACTTCTGGAAGTAAAAGCACCATGTCTCACAGACTCAGTGTCTGGAATTCTTCCTGGCTCCTAGGGTGAGAGAAAAAACTGTTTTTCACATATGAGATGTGTGAATGTATGAGTTGCCAATAGTCTCCCTCTTTCTCGGTAAAATTACCAGTTAGTCAAGAATGGATTGCATTTATTGGCACTTCAGGTGTGTTGATTGCTTATTTTTTAACTACAAACTGTTCAACATTTTTTTTGCCCTGAAGGTTGTCTTTATAGCACCCCTATAAAGAACATATTTAGGTAATCTCACCCATTCTCTATACTGGTGGGAAGTTTCTGTTTATTTGAACTAAATAATTATGGATACCTGCATGTGGCATGTGCCATAGTGGATGGTCCAGTTAACGGGTGAAGCATGTTTAATTGATGGGGTTAGGCCATTGTATAATTTGACTTCCTCAGCCTGAATTTTATTGGCAAGCTCATTGAGACTTTTAAGACAGACTGTATCATTATATCGCTGAGCATTTACCAAGCCCTTATAGAGGGCATGGAAGTGTGCCAGTACAATTGTGGGAGATGAGGGGAAAGTGGTAGTAAATTATTATAAAAGAAAGATTTAAAAGCACCCTCTTACTCTTCTACCAGGCTTTGGTGAATCTGGATAATGTAAGCCCCTGATTAAACCATAGTAGGAATATAAATTAACAGTAAAAGTTAAGAAGTGACAACTCAGATCAGCCCAGAAATGGCAAGGTTTAGAATAGAATCATTACATTATCAAGTAAACAAACAAAACCCATGACTAAGAAGTGCTGTGTTCTCCATGATTCAAGGAAGTAGTTGGAAACAAACAAGCCATACATATTTCCTCTTTAGTACCTATTATTATCTAATGTACCCTATAATTTACTTTTCTCTTGTTTATGTCTGGCTCCTTCACTGTAAGCTCCATGAGGGTAGTTGTTTTGTTCTGCATTGTTTGCTTCAATAACCCCAATACTTGGAACAGTGTGTAAAATGATAAGCACTGGATAAACATGTTCTGAATGAATGAATGGTCTAGTAAGATACATTATAGCCATATCAAACACTATGGAAAATGGCATCATGCAGAATAGTTAATCCCATGTTCTTCGAAATACCTTTGGTGGTATCTATCCCTCTCGAGTTAATTCCACCTGGAATTTAAGGTAACTATTAAGTTTAGAAATTGATCAAGTATTGAGCAGAAATACTGAACCATGTACTGTTTATCACTGGAGTTTTAGATTATCTTTGTTTCAAGATCACCCTCAGCCTAGAATTGTTCAATTATATGTTATATCTCCATAGAAATAAGCATTCTAGTTTTAAATATTATAGGCAAGATTTGCATTAAACCATGAATTGCAAATATAATGCTGAGTACATTTACTGAATTTGAAATCAACTTACAATTTTCAAAAAATTTTCTCAAGCTCTGAATACATAGCCATCATACTCACATATACAAGAAACAAAAACACTTAGAAACTCAGTTTAACCAGCAATATCACAATATTCTTAATGGAGTTGATGTTTAATTTATTGCAAGGTATTATTAGAGAAGAAGCTTTTTTAGTCAAGTGTCAATATAGAACAACATCTTTGAAGTATTGATTGCCTTTAAATATATTTCCAGTAGAATTTACAACATTTACTTATTGAACAGAACTGAATCTATCTTGACTATTCGTGCTTTATAGGATTTAATGCTAAATAGATTATTTTAGACAAGTGTTTTGTTTTTGCCACAAATAATGTCAGTATGCTGTTCTTGTCATGTCATCTATTATCTTTAAATAGGTTGGAATTTTTTCTTAAAAGCTTATTTTCAGTGATGTTTCATCTGTCAGCGCACAGTCTTTTAAGTTGAACATCTCTGTTATAATCCAAGTTTTGACAGTGATTAGCTCTATACCTTTAGAGCAATTGTTTTTTGGACTTTAGCTTTCTTAATCTGTTAAATTGTCTTTATAGTTTCTTGTTTCACTAGAACTCTGTGGAAAATTTTATAATTATTTAAGAAATTTAGAAAATAAATTGAGGATAAAATAATTATATTTACCTTAAAATTCTTTTTTTTTAAATTAAAGTTTATTGGGGTGACAATTGTTAGTAAAGTTACATAGATTTCAGGTGTACAATTCTGTATTACATCATCTATAAATCCCATTGTGTGTTCACCACCCAGAGTCAGTTCTCCTTCCATCACCATATATTTGATCCCCCTTACCCTCATCTCCCACCCCCTATCCCCCTTACCCTCTGGTAACCACTAAACTATGTCAGTGTCTATGAGTTTTTGTTTCTCATTTGTTTGTCTTGTTCTTTTGTTGTTTTTGCTTTATATACCACATATCAGTGAAATCATATGGTTCTCTGCTTTTTCTGTCTGACTTATTTCGCTTAGCATTATATTCTCTAGATCCATCCATGTTGTCACAAATGATCCTATTTCATCTTTTCTTACCACCGAATAGTATTCCAAAGTCAAGGGAAGTAAAAGCTAAAATAAATGAATGGGACTATATCAAACTCAAAAGCTTCTGCACAGCAAAAGAAGCCATCGACAAAATAAAGAGGCAGCTAACTGAATGGGAGAAGATTTTTGCAAACAGTGCCTCCGATAAGGGGCTAATATCCAAAATATACAAGGAACTCATGCAACTCAACAACAAAAAAACAAACAACCCAATTGAAAAATGGGCAGAGGACCTGCAGAGGCATTTCTCCAAAGAGGACATACAAACGGCAAATAGACATATGAAAAAATGCTCAACATCACTAATCACCAGAGAAATGCAAATAAAACCACAATGAGATATCACCTCACCCCAGTTAGAATGGCTATCATCAACAACGCAAATAGTAACAAGTGTTAGAGAGGCTGTGGAGAAAAAGGAACCCTCATACACTGTTGGTGGGAATGCAGACTGGTGCAGCCGCTATGGAAGGCAGTGTGGAGGTTCCTCAAAAAATTAAAAATAGAATTACTGTATGACCCAGCAATCCCTCACCTTAAAATTCTTTAATGTACATTAAATAAACTATAATACCTTTGTATCCTCTGATTAATCATTGATATAGTTTTAATTCATTTGTATAACATGAGTCAATAGCAGTTTGAGGCTTTCAGAAAAAGAAGAGTCGTACAATTTGATATGTTTTTTTTTTTTTTCTCTCCAATTTTCATTTCAGAAGAACTGCTTTAGAAGGAAGAAAGAGTCTGATCAAATAATAACTTTGGGCTGGAGTAAATGGGCTCAGTTAGCATGCATTTAACTTCATAACCTGAATATCTGAATTGTCTTGCTACCCAGAGAATAACATAACATTTTCATTATCAATTATATCTACTTTTCCTTTTCCTTGTTTTGTTCTTTAAATTTATGTATTCATTTTGTGATGGAAGTTAATAGTCAGCAATAGTTGCCTATGGGACAATAATTTTCCTTTCTTGTCAAAAACAAAGATAAAATATATTCAATTTTGCTTCCATTAAAGTTATGGAAGTAAATTAATTTTCCCTTTCTTTTTCTAAAATTGCACTGGCCAAATACATACTGTAGTGTATAGAAGAGTTATTATTGAGATACAGGAAACAACAGCAATACAAATAGGTTATAGTGAGTATGATGACTGAGGGATGGTAACTTTAAGACTCTATATACAATTGTTATAGTTCTTCAAAAATTGCGTAAATAAATTCATTTAATACATCATTTTTAAAACTTGAAATAAAACAGTCCTATGTGAAGTAAAAATTTAAAGCTCTCCCATTGTGCTTGTCCTTCCACACTAGTTCCACTCCCCTCCCTGGAAGGAATGTACTAATGACCTTTGGTTTCAAGTTTTTGAAAATGTATCTCCAGACCATTTTCTGTTCATTTATAAGTGTATATATATATATATATATATATATATATATATATATATGCATTTAGAAGTTTTAAAAATACATGAGAATTTTCTCTTTGTATTGTTTTTGTCTTTTTTTTTTTTAATTTGGAAATCTTTCTGTAAATCTCTATATTTATGTTTCCATAGTTCTTTTACTAGATGCATAGTAGTTCATTCATGTAATTTATTTAGTTTCTGAACATATTTTTTGGATATTTTCCTACCTCTTTCTTGATTTCATGTAGTGGAATGAATTTTTATGAATTCTATTCCTTCAAATGAGTCAAGTTTATGATGTCTATGTAGTCAGATTATTGAACATAAGAAGACTGTATTGATCTAGGGGATACTGTGAATGAGCTGTTAGTTTTCATGAGTAAAAGGAAGAGTAACACTTGTAGAGTTCATGTTATTAGTAATTGTGGATTAAAGCACTGGCTTATTTGATAGTCTATCAAACCAGGTTAAAAAGCTTATTAAATGATTACTGGATTTGAAGTCCTATCAAATAATCATTGTATTTTTTATTATTGTTACTAGATATTAATTCTAAAAATTTTGGGAAATATAGAAAACATACTGTAATCTCAGCACCCAGACATAACTTTTGTTATCTTTTTGGTGCACTTTTTCCCCCAAGATTTATTTCCCTTGGTGTATATTATTATAGGTGTATAAGCCTGGCTTCTGAAATCAGACTTCCTGGGTTCAAATCTGAGTTCTATCATCTGTAAGCTATGTGTTTTTGAGTAAATTCCATAACTGTGCTAAACCTCAGCTTCTTCATTGGTAAGATGGGGAGGGTAATAGACTCTCCCTCCTAAAGTTGTGAGAATCCAATGAAATAATACATGCAAAGCATTAAGCCTGGCATATAGTATGTACTCAATAAATAAATTGTTATTTAAACAATTTGGAACACACTGCACATAATTAAGTTACCTTCTGTACTCATTTAAAATGTTCTGAGTATCTCCAGGTCATTAAGTACTCTTCTTAATTACTAATTACTTTCAACAAGAAAATGTTAATCTATCATATGATGATATGTATAGATCATCTAACAATCCATTATTATTGGGCAAACTAATTTAAAAATTATACTATTAAAAATAACAAATAAAGGTATAGATAAGTTCTGTATTCTTTTCTGATTTAAAAAATTGAATGGCTAAAGCCAATGTGTGCCCAGTTTTAAGTCTTTTGATCCCCGTTGCCAAATTGAACACTGGGGTTTTATGGATTTTAAAATCTCTGTTTTAAAAATTCTTTCAGTGATTTTAAATAAAACATTCATATCTGTTCCTGTTTTACTTCCTATTGGATACAAATCTTGGTTAACAGTATAAACCAATAATGATCATGGGTTAAATACATCTATAAATAATATAACACAAAAACTTATGCATCCAATTAATGTTGTTTTTCAAAATAATTACCTTGAAAGATAGAATACACACTTGTTATATTCATGATTACATTTGTTAAAATGTTTTTGAAGTGATTGCTTAGAAATTGCATAAAGACATAAACATTTCTCATATATTGTGGTAGATTATTATTTTCTACAGCAAAATATAATTAAGCTTTATTTCAAAGTTTTCATAAGAGTTAACTTAAAATAGTTTACAACAGTTTTCCTACTCAGTATCCAATTTCTTTCTTAGCCAGAATCTTATATTTTTTTTAGCTAGTGTGGCTGCAATGTGTTTGGCCTTGGCAATAGACTATTGCCAGTCCAAGCCAGTTCTCAGAATGTCTTACAACATGACATTGTCTTAAGAACTTGTTCTGTCAGTAAGACCTGATCACAAGTCTACTCAGAAGGTATTTGCTAAGGGTTTTGCTTTCCTGATTAAAAGGGATGGTTGTAGCTGCCTACCATTTCTTGCTCTTCTCTCTTCTTCCTGCCTCAAATGAAGCCAATATGGTTGGAACTGCAGAACCATCTTGTGACCAGAGAGTCATCTCAACCTCATTGAGCCTCTGACTGCCCACCTCCAAAATTCTTATTGTAAGTGGCGGGGAGGAAGCTCTCCTATTCATTTAAACTACTCATGGCTTTTCTCTTACTTGATTTGAAGGCATTCCTAAAATATAAAACCTGATACTTTTACAACTGCTTTTAAACATACTCTTTACAGACTTCATCAAAGTGGACTGCTCTAGGAGTATATATGTCTTCATGAAAAAAATGCCTTGTTTTCTAAATGAGTATTTCTAAGAAATTATGGAATTTAGAGTTGGAAGGGATCTTAGAGATCATCTAATTCATAAATTCTTAGGGTGGATATTCATTAAAATTACCATTGGAACTTTAAAGAAACATACATATTTGCACCCCGTAATTTCAGGTAGGGCCCACTTTTTTAAACTACAGGGTGATTCTAACAGAGGGCCATAGATGAAAGTTACTGACCTGTAGCAATACCTCTCAAACAATAAATGACCTGTGAACTAACCTGTGATATGTTGATGGAGCAATGGATTCGAACTTGGCAGCCCACATAGGGGAAGTAACTTTATACAATTGTGTATTACTAGACAAACTCAAGATCCTGAAGAAAGCTGTCATTGTAAATCCAAGCTAACTATAGCTAACTTTCTAGAAAATAAAAATATCAAGAATGGCACTTGATATTATTCTTTCAACTTTCTCATGCAGTCATGAGAACTTCACCTTTATTTTCACTGCTTGCAATTGATCAGTTTTCCAGAATCTGCTGAGCTTTAGTCCAATGGTGTGTGTCTGCCTTGTTTGAAAGGTGAGGCTAAGTTAATGAATGGAGGCAGCTTAGGTGGGGCTGTTGGCTGGACATGGTGTTAGCTGTCACTGTGCTTTCTCCAATCCCTAACTTCTCTACCAAGAAAAAGTGTATTTGTCACTGAAGCTGATTTGGGCTCTGTTTGGTTGGTATTTATTTCAGTTATATGCACAATTACTTTAGAAATTCTTGCATTCCGCATCTGACAAATTATTTGGGCTTCTATTTCATGTGATGTCTCAACTAATTTAGATAATTTCTTATTAATAAAATACTGTTCTCCAAAATGAGCTCCAGTTAATTTTTAGATATATAAGATATAAAGATTTAGAAATTAGTTATGGGCTTGAAATAATAAGAAAATATTTTAAATTTCAAATTATGCCTTATTAAAGTTAACTTGCACCACTCTTTTGAGTTCATTCAGCTTCAATTTAGCCATTTCCCATTTCAAACCAGGCTAATCTTTACTTGTTAATTGATAACTCATTCTATGAAATGTATTTTGTATGCATAGATGTTCAAATATACAAATATCTATATACATATAATTTATATATATAATATATGTTAGATATTGTTTGTGTATAAATACATATATACATATACATATATACAGACATACATTTTATATATATGTATGTGTATATACATAGTGGGTAGAGTTATATACATGTATGTATATATGTATATAAGACATATACATATATAGTGTATAACAAGATATATGGGTATATCTGCATATATCCATATATACACACACAGACACATACACACACGTATTCAAAAGTACATTATATAGTCTTAGAAATGATAGAAAGAAAATATTTTTCAAGACATCCATCTTCCTCTACTCCATCTTTAAAAGCAGGATCCTGGGTTGCTGTGTAGAATTGAAGATATGCCTTAGGCTGTGCTAATTATAGAGAGTGCTTTTTATGTAATTGGATAGTAATAGCTGTGGTTACTCAGAGCCTTGTCTATATTGTCCTCATTTTCCTCTAGGCAGCAATTGGCAGAGAAGACTAGGCTGCCAGGGACCCAGACTTCCCTTGGCCATGGCAATGTGAGAAACATCTCAAAGCGAGTAGCCTGGAACTATGCAAATTGCACCTACTTGTTGGCCTCCATTCCATAAACCCCCTCCTTATTTGCAAAAGCAGAAGCCTGCCTCTCAGGCCAAAACTCCAGGACCAGTAAACAGGTCTCTTTGACAGAAAGACGGGGAGTGTTTCAGTCTGCTATCTGTGCAGTAGTACCATGGGGTGGGCTCTCTGCCAAGAACTGTCTCTCTGATTTATTTTAGCCCGGAGGAACCCATGGTCAAAATTCCCTCTGGCATCCAGAGTGAGGTGATCAAGGAATCTCCTCTGGGTAATAGTTACAAAATCCAGGGTACCAGACATGTGCAAAAGCTCCCCTCCAGGAGATACTGGCACTCTGGAGCACAGAAAAGGAAAGGCATGAAGATGGTGCACACCGCTGGAATGAGGCAGAGGGAGAGAATATAAATGGTGCTTACCCATAAAAATAAACAAACAAACAAAAAATAACAAAACCCTAGCATTAAAACAAAAACAAAAAAACAAACAAACGAAACAAAAAACAAAAAACAAACCAAAAAAATAAAAAATAAAAGAAGAAGAAAGAAAAGAAAAGAAAAAGAAAAAAAAGAGAAATGGCACCTTCCAGCTCGATCACAAAGATTGGCCTGCTGGCTGGAACGAAGCAGAAAAAGAGTGTATAGATGGTGCCAGCAAGGAAAAAAAAAAAAAAAAAAAAAAAAGAAAAAAAGGATGGCATCCCATGGCTAGAGCAAGCCAGGGGGTGAGTGTAAAGATGGAGACTGCCAGGCCAGTAGACGTGCGCTAAATTAGGTGCCTGCCCCTTTAAGATGTCTGAGGCTTTAAGATTAGCAAGGTGAATTTTGGGAGCCACTTGATCAGCTGCATCTGTGCTGAGCCCCAGGGGAGGTGAGTCTGGCCTGTGAGGCCTTTACATGCCTTTTCTCAGTTTGTACAGCCTTGTGGGTTTTGTGACCCTGAGTCCAGTTGGTTTTTAAAGCTTAATGTTTTGTGGGCTTGTCTTAAAACTTGGGGGAGCCCGGTGTGGAGTTCAAACCTTTCACTCCTTAGAGAAAAGCTCCAGGTTTTGAGTTCCCTCCTGATTGTGGCTTACTGAGGCAGGAATGTGTCTCAGCTTCTCCTACCTACTTAGATGTGGGCCTTCTGTCATTTACCCTGATGTATAGGAATTGCTCAGACGGTTTTAGGTTTTCTTTTCAGAGGAATCTGTTCCACATGTAAGTGCAAATTTGGTGTGTCTATGGGAGGAGGAGAGCCCAGCGTCTTCCTACATTACCATCCTGAACCCACTGAAAATCATATATATTTTTAAAAGCATTACTCTGGTTGATATCTGGAGCCTAGATTAGCGGGGGTCAATAATTAATGCAGGAAAACCAGTTAGCAAAGATAATTTTGGCTTGGAGTAGGAGATGGAAAGAAATGAACCAGTTTGAAAACATTGAAGATCTATGCTTTAGAGGATTTATTCACCAACTGGATGAGAATTATGGGAAAGGGAGGAGTGGAAGATTTCTTTTAGATTTTGGCTTGAGCATCTGGAGGTATAGTGATACCATTTATTGAGATTTGGAACCTTAGAGGAAGATAAATAGCCTTTTCTGGCGTGGTCTTATTTCCCTTTTAAAATGATTTATAGTAACCTTTGCTTTCCCTTTACATCATCTATTATAGACTGAACTTTTATTTTGGTTTGCTATTATTGGATTAATAACTCTCTCCTTCAATAGATTGTAAGCTTTATTTTATCTTGTTGGCTTAGAACATGGCCTGGCACATATGTGGTAGGCTCTTAATAACTATTGAGTGAATAAATGAGCATGTTGCCATTGAGACATGAAGTTGAGGAATTTCCAGTTGGCTATTGGGCACAGGTGTGTCTGGAATTAGGAAGAGAGAGTGAGTGGGCTGCAGATATGTACCTGAAGGTGATGAAATCACCACGAGAGTGTAGAGTGAGATGAGAAGAAAGCCAAAGAAAGGAGGAGGAACTAGTAAAAAGACTAAGAAAAACTGAGTAGGGCATCTGGCTGGAAAACTACTGAGTTAGCCTTACACCTTGAAGCTAAAATAAGCAGCTTTTCTTGCATAAACTCCAAAGTAATGGAAGGTGATCAAAATCCTCTACTTTAGTTATTCTGACCAAAGACTGCCTTTTAAAGTGTAATTCACCTTTCTGTGAAATGTATAAAGCAGAAAGAAATGGATTGTTCAGTAAATGCATGGAGAACTTCAGGACTCAAAAACCATGTTTAATAACAATTTATGAACAAAATTTAAGTAACTTTCCCACTGACGTTGAAGGTAACAAGAATGCACATATGTATTAGCCATCTGTGGAAATTTCTCCAGAAAATTACCCCTGAAGGAAAACACTGTTACCTTCTCAAGCTCATCTAAAACGAAAGCGAATTCCAAAAGAAAGATAAGCTTGATCTAATCAATTATAACATCTTGTATATCAAATACTGATGTAATGACAAACACTTTGTGACTGGTAAACACTTGATAAAGAAGAGGGGGATAATTATTTGACTGCTTGTTTATGGAAGGGAAAAAAAGAACATCAGTTTTCTGGTTTTCTGGTTTTATCACAGAATGTAATATTGGTGGTGAGAATGGGTGTCCTGGGTACCACAGTTTGAGTCCACAGCTCCGTCATTTTGTTCCTTCATTTGTACCTACTACTGTTCCTACTGCCACTAAGAATGACAGCAACAGTAAAAATGATGATGTTCTGATGATGTTAGCTCATTTTTTGATTGCTAAAGGACTCTGCTAATCACTTAAAATTCATCATTTCATTTAATACAACAAAAGTATAAGTTGGTACAATTACTTTTGGTGTTGTCCTTATGAGGAAATAGAGGTTTAGAGAAGTTAGGTAAATTGCCCAAGATTGTGCAACTAATGAGTTGTATCATGAGATTCCAACCTTGATCTGTTTCACTATAAAGTCCAGGCTCATAACCATCATCGGCCTTTCTGACAGTTATTTTTTTTTTGTTGTTGTTTGTGTGATCAATCTAAAACTAGATCTATACAAATGTCAAGTGTAGGATTAGACCCAGGATTCAAAACCTAACGAAAGTACAGACAGTTCTCAAGTCCCACTCTAAAATCACCAGGTGTGCTTCCCCTTGCAGCTTTCACCCTAGTAGCTATCCATCCTCCAGCTCTAGTTTGTCTAAGGTAAGCACCAGAGATCTGCTTAATACTGCTTATGTGAATCTTTAAAATCCTATTATTGGTTTCTGAAGGCTTTCATCCATCACCGTCTCGTGATAAATCTCTAACAAGCCTTTTGGTCCTCCTTTCACTTTCAAATTCCCTCATCCTCAATACATTTCTTAGTGAAGTTACAATTAATCTTGAGTAGCACATTAACCTTGTTCATATCAAAGTAACCCTGCAAGTTTTGCAGTTTTACATGTGATTCGAGACAGGTACCTCACATGCTGTGAATATCTTTTCACCGTGGGCAGAAAGGTAAGGATGAGCTTTCTGATCTCTGCTCCCATTTATCTCTGTTGCCTTGCCAGGCTCTGGTATCTGCAAGGCTCGGTTTGCCTCTTGGCTTTTATATAACTCTGCTGATCTGTCAGCATTTTTCTCTCTTATCCACTTATCATCTGATAAAATCCCTTTGCATCCTTCCATTTTCTTAAGTGCTATTGCTCAATAAATTCGTTTGAATTAAAAATTTAAGGTCTTTAAACTATATGGAAATTTTATACCTTTTATTTAGTTGGTTAAAAAAATGCTCTGCTTAATGTCTAAGTGGTTGAATTCCCCTTCAGAGAGCATTATCTTTTTGCATTCAGAAATTCAGCTAATAACTCATAATCACTAGGCCTCCAAAAGTAAGAAGATTGATTGTTTCATCAAGACTCCACCAGAAATAATCCCTTCAAACGTATAGTTATTGATTTGCAGTCTGCAAGAAGCAGGGGTAGCTGTGTTCAGGCTCAAAACAAAAAGTTTTTTACATAATGTGATTGGAAGGTGACATGAGGCACTTCATCATCCATATTTATTTTCCTTGCTCATCTGCCATGTAACTTGCAATTCCCACCATAACATTTCAGGTTAAGGCATTAGAAGCCCTTTTAAAATATAGTTGAGTAACCTGAAAAGGGTCACCTTTTAAGTCATTAATGGCTATTAACATCAAATTGAGATTTAGTTTCCAGTCACGTTAATGACTCAAGAAGGACCAGAAGAGAATAATAAAAGAGCAATGGGATAAATGTTGATGAGATGGGGTGTCAGAAAGTTGTACGTTGGTGGTTCTACATCTGGAAGGCAGGTTGGAATGGGGCATCATTGTGAAATCAGGAGAGTCAGATGAAGAATGAGGTTTTTCAACATAAACGACTGGGGAGTGGCGTGGGGAAATACTTATAAAGGTTGAAGTGGGCTAGGGTAGGGAGTCTGGAAAAATACTGAGATACATGTGTCTGTTTCACAATTTTGTCAGACGCTCAAGTTTATTTTAAAATGGATAATTTTAATTCAATACTTATTTCCACTCCTATGATTAGGATTAGGAAATCATAGATCTTTAGATCAAAGTGAAGATATTGCTATATTTGATGAAATTGGCCTGGCAATATCTGTTCCTCATAGAATTTCCTAACTGAAGCTCCAGATTTGATGAAACCAGAATGATGTACATATGTCACATGGCATTTTTCATGTAGTGTTATGGAGACTGGTATTGAGCAGATCCTTTAGACTCAGTTAAGTAGCATGTTTCACTAGTATAAAGCCTCATGAAATATAGATTAGGTGAAAGGAAAACAATATAATATATGGGATTTACAATGGGGAGAATTACTTTTTAAACACAGTGTTGAACATTTGAACATGAAATAATCAAATAGAGAGTGATCACGGAGGAGAAAGGAAGAACAGCTCATCTGCCTGTAATATCAACAATGGCACATTAATCTCTTCAAACTGCCCATAAAAAGACAACCACTAAAAAGGTCAAATGGTCAAACATGGGAGCATAAAACTATGATTGCAGAAGGATGAGTTTTGAAAGTTAGATAAAAAGGTGAAAGCTATTATTATGGAAAAATAAATCAGGGAGGACAAAGGTCATTAAGGATGACAGCATCTAGAATACCAACAGCAACAACAGTTCTATTTTCTGAGAGACACAGAGGGCTCCAGAAATAAGTAAGGATAAGAAAGGGGCAGAGAACCTGGTGGCCAATAAGAAACTAAGCAACTCTGGATAACTTATGGGAACTCTACAGAGAATCTTAAAAGATATGAGGGTTTCCTTTTGTTTTTTCTGGGGGGGGGGGGGGGGCGGACCCCGCTATGAAATGAATGTTTGAAAAAGAACAAATTTCTGTAAAGAACAAATCTGGAAACAGTGGTTCATTTTCACAAGGTGCTAGGATCACAGCCTTTGTGAAACTCTTGGAGTGTCCTTGGAAGTTCCTTAAGTTCTGAAGTCATAGGGAATGTATCCAAAAAGGTAGTGGGGAGAAGGAGGAGCCTTTTTTACTTTTAAAATTACCTTTCAAGTTAAGCCACCTAGTAGAATACCGTTGGTAGAAGTGAAAGAATTGGGAAATGAAGAATAGATAGAAAAAAGGGAGGTGGAGAAAGAAAGAGGTAGTAGTAAGCAAAAAAAAAAAAAAAAAAAAAAAAAAAAAAAAAGAGGAAAAGGAAAAAAAAACCAAAGGAAACCAATCTAAGATTTTTTTTTTCAGCTCTTATGATGTGCCTGGTACTGGGATAGCTTCCTTACAGTCTTTAACTCTTCATATCTTTTCAACAAATATTATTACTCCCATTTTACCGATGATAAAACTGAGGTACAGAGATTCATATTACTTAGCTCACATAACTGCTGGCATCTATAATGGAGAACAATCTCTGAAACTTGAATACCCATAGTTTTCTCAATATGTCATGTTTCATAAGATTTGAACTTAGAGGACCTGGATTCAGTCTTTTTCTATCACCTATCAACTATGAGATTCATTCAAGAAACTATTAAGTATTATTAGTATTTAAATGACTACTATAAAAAAAAAAAAAAAAATGACTACTATGTGCCAGCTGCTCTTCTAGATATCTACGGTGCAGCAAGGATTAAAGAGACAAAGATTCTGCTTTTATGGAGCACATATTTTAGTGGATAGAAATTGGACAAGTTGATATGTTTGTCTAAGTTTGTTTCATTACTTCTAAAATGAAATGTATATAATATATAATTAATAGGCTCTGTTACTAGAGCTGAACTTGACAGTTGTAAACTGTGATATGCTTTATAAATACTGTGGCCCCTCTGATTACCCAGAACCATGCCTGGCATGTAGTGGTGCTCAATACTATGAGAGAAAAGCAGTGAGGAGAGAAAGAAAAGCAG
The DNA here is from genome assembly GCF_057876585.1 of Rhinolophus sinicus. Classification (NCBI taxonomy): domain Eukaryota; kingdom Metazoa; phylum Chordata; class Mammalia; order Chiroptera; family Rhinolophidae; genus Rhinolophus; species Rhinolophus sinicus. The sequence goes on from NC_142515.1 coordinate 43,775,858, forward strand.
AAGGGGAGAGCATAGACATTTTTAGGTGGGGAGTGGTGGCTTTGGGTGTTGTTTACTGGCTTCTGCTCCCAGATAACCTGGTCATATTTTTGAAAAGCAGAGAGGAATATTGCCAGAGATGGAGATTTTCAGCTCAATCCCAGGGAACATATTCTTAAAAAACATGAAATTACAGTCTAGGCAGCCTCCAAAGTGAGTAATTTATGTTTGCGGTCGGTATGGTAGGACTAGTATGGGGTCGGTAAAGTAACAAACTTGGGGGACTGAAACATTCAGACTCATAGACCTGAGTGTGTTAAGATGAGAATGGATATTAGAGTTCATTTCCAATTTTTCTGCCTTCTTCCTGCCCCACCTTTTAAGGTAAGAAACTATCATTCAGGGGTGGGTGGCCATAAAATAGTAAGTGGGATAAACTCGGAATCAAGTTCAGGCCTAGAAGCATCTTCCAGTACTCTGGGCAGGACAGTACATTATGTTTAGTGTTTTAGATATTTCTGCTCCTTCAGGTCCCCAGGGTAGTAAGACTGGTGTTTAACTGGTGTTTCTCATCTTGCAAACATTAAAGAGTCAGTGCTTGTCTCCCCTCTCACATAGTGAGCCACTGGTCATTTGACGTGGAAGTGCTCAGACGTGCCCGATTTTCTAAAGTCAGAGACCAGATCTCAGATACACACACACACACACACACACACACACACACACACACACACACTGAACCACACACACTGAATCACACACATACCCAAAACACAAAGGCAAGGTGTGGCTTCCCAACAGGAATGAGAGATGCTTTAGTGGTATAATTTGATTTGCCATACTAGATGACAAACAGAACTGGGGTTAAACTTTGGGCAAGATCTAAAACTTTCCTTTATTTTCACACAGTAGCACTCACACGAGGGACACCTGGGCATGCCTAAGCCACCCTGCTTACGTAAAAGGTTCAGTGACTGCTGGTTCCACAGTCTGTTGACTAAAGAGATTGTTGCCTTTGCTGGTTTATGTACTTAGTAGTAAATGCTGCAGTAATATACCCCAGGGAAATGGCCCTTTAGGATATGAAACAAAGGGATGGAGAGGAGTTTCAGATGATAGAGATTTTTGTGATGCCAAATGCCCCATTCTTATTCTATCTATTCTTTTTGTCATATCTTCATTTCAGACCATTAATGCCAAACAAGTCAGTTTTAAGGCAGTAAGAACATTCTAACATTCTCTGAGGGGGCTCAATTTATAAAGGCAATACTTGCAGCTGCTTTTGTTTGAAGAGCTCTTGAACATTTTGATAATCACAAACTATTTTAAATGTGAAAAAATGAAACAAAACCTCATTCAAGATACAATAACAATTTGGTGACAACATACTCTATAATGATTCTGCTCCCAAGTCTGCTAGAAATAAAGGGAAGGTTATATCTTATGACTTGAGAAAGGCTGCTATTTATAGAGCATTTATTTATGTCTGAAGCACATTTAAATATAAATTGCAATGCTTAATGCTAGTTTTATAACATGTCATTCACAATCCATTAAGTATTTTATTGCATGAATTGTATAAGAAACAGATTTATAACCCTCAATTATGGCATTAATAAGGGATGATGAAATCTCACTGATGTATTTCCGTTCACTCTTTACAAAACTGTATTATTGCAGCGTGATGGGAACTAGATTTTTAATGTTTTATTATAAGAAGACTGAAAACAAGTGTTCTGATAGGCAGACAGTATAAGGAAAGTATTAACTATTTTCACTAAGTATTATTGCTTATAACCAATGCAGAAAATGACTGAAAGCATGTATTGGGTTTTGATAGTAAGATATTTTAAATCAAGTTGGAAAACAAAGGTAGCTTTGGTCTTATGACATATAGTTGTGACCTATTTCTAAAATGTTTCTAGATAAGAGCCCCAAGTACTTGCTAAATACAGTAGTTCACTTTTTCGTCTGTTTGTTTCAGGCTAAAGGCATCTATCTCACATTTTGTTTATATACATTTTAATGAATTTCAAGATAATTTAGCATTTTGTGTTTTATTTGCTGAGGGTATAGGGTATGGGTCCCTGAGTATAAAAGGCGCTGTACACTTGGACTAATGAAGACACTACATTCCAAAGCCAACCTGGTTAGTCAGAGATTTAATAATCAGAAATAAAACTGCAAAAAGCAGAGGGGCCAGACATAAGAGGATTGAGGTTTCAGAAACAATTCAGGGCTGAATCCAGTGGCACCTGCCATAGAAGAGTATAGAAAACGTGCACTTGGGAGGGAGACTAGGGTCCAGGGAGCAGAGCACAAGGTTGTGTTAACATTCCAGAAGTCAGGGAATTTTCAACTTGCTTAGGATGGATGGCAGAAGAAGGGGTCCAGATGTCACTCATGACAAATGAAGTACAAACTTCAAAACACCTTGAGCTTTCTGAGTCCAAAAAGAATGTTTTTCCAGTAACAAATTTTAATATTGTTAACTACAGTGCAGCATTTAGCACTGCGAATTTTTATAATGCATTTCCTGCTAATGTTTTTGAGACCCTTAACTGGCAGAATGAGAGTTGCTAACTTCTCTGGAATCTGATCTAGTTGGCATCCTTATTTCCAAGGCAGAAATTATAAATCAGTTTTAAAGCTTTTGAGGAGTCAGTGAAGTTTGGGTGTGATCTGGTGCAAGCTCTTTCCCAGGAAGCACGCAGGGCAGGGAAACAGCTCTATAATTGCCATTTCTACACAGAAAGCAGAGCAGAGGAGTTGTAAAACCATCTGGCTCTGTTCCCTGTGTAGGAGCTATACGTGGGAAAGCTTGGAGGACCAATTTCACGGCTGATGTGAGGATTTCAATCCATTTAAGATGATTGAGTATAATTCCTAAACTGTAATTTGCAACTAGTGGTTAAAAATTGTCTCAGTTCTCTATATTTATAAATGGTGTGCATTAATTACAGCCTTATTTCTTTGTTTAAGAGAGTCAGACTGACTTATGGTGATAGAGTCACTTATATTTGCTTTGTACCATTAATTATCAGAACAATGAATGTCTCGATTACTATTTTAAGTGTCTCATTTCCTTTTGCTATGGACGTTATCAGTTTTATTAGTCATTATTTTTCTGTTTCTAACATTTCCAAGACATTGATGACAAGATTTCATTATCAGCTAAGAAGTCTGGAGTATTTAACTACTTATATACTGTGCGGACAGAGCCAGGAGTGCAGTTTCCAGGCTCTCAGCCACACATGGAAAGGTGCTGGCTCAGGTAGTAAATAGCCATCAACTGTGATTGGGTGGCCATCAGCTGTGGCTAGTTGGCTGTCAGCTGTAACCAGTGAGCCGTTGGCCACTAATATAACTGCTGTGGCTGCACTAGCAGAAAATGGGGGCTAGCAAGAAGATGGTGGCTGAGTTAGCAAGAGCAGATTGCAGCTAGCATGGCGGATTGCAGCTAGCAAGTCGGGTTGGTTGTCAGAGAGAAGTGGACGGCAGGTGGCGGATCGTGTGGCTCCTGCTTCCTGTGTCTCCAAACCAGCCGCCAGCGAGAATATAGTGGTATGATATGACTCCCCTATCTATGGCTCCGTGGGTGTTCCCTTTTGTCCTCACCATGTCCTGTGTTCTTATGTGGGGAGCAGGAGCTGAGACCCCGCATGACACCCTGCACAACATATACAAAGCACAGTACAATTGATCTGCATAATAAATGGAAATAACTTAGAGAATCATGGAATTTAGCCTTGGAAGGAATTTGAGAAATCATCTATTTGATATTGAAATATCTATTTTAAATATGAGAACATGGAAGTCCAAAGAAGTGAGACAACTTGGCCACTGTCATACAGTGAATTAATAGCAGTTCTAGGATTAAAATCCAATAATGTATGCATTAGGCACATGTTATGAGATAGGCATCATTCCAAAGCTTTAACTATACTAACTAATCTCCAAAACTATTGTATGAAGTAGGACTGCTATTATCTTCATTCTATAGATAAGGAAATGAGAGAGAGAGAGAGAGAGAGAGAGAGAGAGAGAGAGAGGAGAGAGTTTCTCCAAATCACCCAACTAATAAGTAGTAGAGCCAAGATGAGGACCCAAATGGTCTGTCCCCAGAGCTTGTCATATTTTAATCTCGTATATACTGACTTCAAGTCCAGTGTCCTTTCTACCACATTTCATATATTTTCAAGCTCATTATTTGAAATATATTTATGGTTCTTTTCATTAAAAAACATGGAAAATATTTTTGTAACAAGCTAAAGGAGGTAGGGAGGGATTAAGTAATATCCCACTTTGGAAATGAACAAGTTGGAAACAGGTAAACAATGTGTCTGGATCATCCAGTAAATCAATTGCAAGCCAGAGCAAAACTCTGTTTTAGTTTATCTACCACTTAAGTGATAAGAAAGAATAGCTGGTTGGCCTCTAATGATAATCCCAACCCCCATCTCATTTTCTGTGTCTGTTCTCTGTTTCCTTCCGTTTCTGCAAACCAGGACTCATCTTCCTGCACGGATATAATCTGTTTTTCCAGTTGTCATGCCAGCTCCTTCTATGCTGCCCACAATAAAGTGGGGTTTGGTATTAAATCACTCCATCGAGTCACTCTTCTACTCACTAGGTTACTAATTTGCAGCTCAGCACATTTGTTGCTCATAGGATCAAGGGCAGAGCCGATGTTTCTACTGCACGCGCACGTTTTCTAAGATCTATACTTCATTCACCTGTCCTAGCCATGGATACTTAAATTGCTGAACCCAAGTCACCACTTGTGCCATAGCCATATAACTGGCCATCTGTCAGTCTCCTGATTCTGAAAGCCTCTTTGTGATCTATATAGAAACTTAGTCCCTTTGTAAGCAAGACAATCCCTGTGTTGTCCTCTTCTATTCTGACATTCTGTCATAAGAAGAGCATGAGAACATGTGTGCTGTATGAAGACTGTACCACCACAAATAAAAGACAGAAACAGGATCATGATTATTTTTCTAGTAACTTTTAGGGGGTGAAAACCATTCTGAGGTGCAGAGCTGGCTCTAGACTAATCCTCTACCTCTTGCCTTCTAACTATTGAAGTATCTCACACACTTCCCGTTATCTCTGTAGCAAAATTTCTTTCAGATAAAAAAAAATACTATAAACTATTTTATACTAAGGTGAAGATGACTGATAAACAATTTTCCTTTTTAAGTATATTACTATATGTTAACGCAAGGCAATATTTTAATCAAAAGAAATTATTTTTGGGAGGAGGGCAATAAAATCAGAAGTTTTTATTTGAGTGTAGGAGAAATTTTGTGAAGGGTAAGATATTCCTAGATCCCCTCATGCTACATTTAATTAGAAATAAACACTTACTGAAATAATTCTACTCCTGAGGAATAATAGCCTCTGCATGTTTCTTTCTCCATTTGTATTTTTTTTTGGTAAAGACAAATAATGTGACCTGAGAAAGAATAATCATTCCTATTTCTATTTCCTCTCTGCCTTAAATATATTGTCTAGAAGAAGTTTGACCTATACGTCCAGGCCTGCAGAAGCCAATATTAAGCTCCACTGGTTTGTTCAACCTCATAACTGGGGAGAAATCAAAGCGAAAGGGATGCTGACATTTCCACAAAAATGGCAGCACCACAGAAATGTATCAAGTGTAGCTGAGGAAAGACATGAGCAAACCACCAAAGTTGTCCTAAATTTACATTTCCTCTATTATCCAAGTAGGAACATCAGATACCAGGGATGGAATAGAGAGGTATGAGAAAATACTGGAGCAGTGTTAGACATAAAAGACGTTGGATATCATTTTATAGCTTGGCATGTGACCACATAAACATTATACAACTATCCTGTCCACGATCTTGATAGAAACAGAACGATGATGTTATCAGCTGTTTCTGACAGCCAGAGCTCTACCATTTACTAGCTCGAATCAATTTCTTGTACTCTAAAACCTCAACTTTCTATATGAGTAAAATGGGGCTAACAAGTGGAGTATTTATCTCAAAGGGTAATTGTAAGGGATGCAATGAGATAACACATGTCAAATGCTTAGCACATATTCTAGCACATAAATGTTTCATAAATGGTATTTATTTTGTTACAATTGCAACTTTGCTTATTCATGGAGCCACCAGAAGATTAAATAATTTCCCTCCTGATACTTGTAGTTAATTGTGGAATCAGAACTAGTCTAATCTCTTATGCCTCACCAAGTCCTCTTTCTTCTCCTCCTGGAAGTTGCGTTTCCAGAATGAAGAATTTCCTTCTGACTGCAGCAGCAGCTGCTGCTCACTCTCCTGTTTTAACTCAGGAGTCCTTCTCCATTATTACCCCAGTCAAGTGAGGATCTGCTGTTTCTCCTATTGATCAACAGAGTAGTTGCCTATTGAGGTCAGTGGTATTGATTTTACAAGGAATCTGTGGGCCGTCCATCAATATTAATGTTTCTGACTCCAGTGGGGCCCCCACGCTGTTACAAGCTGGTGTCACAGGTAAAACAGATTTGGTGTTGCTGGATAAGCAGGGAGAAGTGCAGAGGGTGTGAAGGTCAAAAGGGAGTAGAAGTGGGATGTGGGTTTTTACTGTAGCTGATGGGCAGTTCTTTGCTAATGGAGAAAGACTAAACATAGGATTTCTCTTTCACACCCTTTTTTCCTTATAGTTGCCTTTCCTTCTTTTTAATTAAACATTTGTAAAGACCTTATTTTTTAGAACAGTTTTACATTTGCAATAAATTTGAGAGGAAAGTACAGAGATTTCCCACATACCCTTTGCCCCTCCACCATTATCAACATCACTCACCTGAATTGTATGTTTTTTGGTTTTAGTTTTTCTTTACACCAAGGATGAACCTGCACTGACACATCATGATCACCCAAAGTCCATAGTTTACACCATGGATCACTCTTGGTGTTGCACATTCTGTGGGTTTGGTCACATGCATGATGACATATAGCCATCATTAGAATATATAGAGTATTTTCATTGCCCTAAAAATCCTCTGTGCTCTGCTTATTCATCTCTCCCCGCATCGCCATCCTGCCACCCCTGCTAATCGCTAATCTTTTTATTGTTTCCATAGGTTTGCCTTTTCCAGAATATCATATAGTTGGAGTCATGCAGTATGTAGCCTTTTCAGATTGGCTTCTTTCACTTAGTAAAATACATTTAAGTTTCCTCCATGTCTTTTCATGGCTTGATAGCTCATTTCTCTTTAGTGCTGAATAATATTCCACTGTCTGGATGTTCCATAGTTTATTTATCTATTCATCTACTGAAGGACATAATGGTTGCCTCCAAGTTTTGGCAATTCTAAATAAAACTTCTATAAACATCTATGTGTAGATTTTTGTATAGACATAGTTTTCAACTCCTTTGGATAAATACCAAGGAATTTGTTTGCTGAATTATGTATAAGAGTATGTTTAGTTTTGTAAGAAACTGCCAAACTGCTGTGTTTACCCCAAAAGAAGACCTAGCCAGACAATCAGCTCTAATGCGTCTTTTGAAGTAAAAATTAATATAAGACCTGGTGTTATATTATGTTATATTATATTATATTATATTATACTGGGTCTTATAATAAAATAAGACCTGGTATTATATTATATTATATTATATTATATTATATTATATTATATTATATTATATTATATTATATTATATTATATTTATTATATTATATTATCTTAAAGACCGGGTCTTATATTATAGTAAAATAAGACTGGTCTTGTATTAATTTTTGCTCCAAAAGATGCATTCGAGCTGATTGTCCGGCTAGGTCTTATTTTGGGGGAAACAGGATATCTTCTAAATGGGCTGTTCCATTCTCTATTTTGACCAGCAGTGTGTGAGTGTCCTGTTGCTCCACATTCTTGCCAACATTTGGTATTGTCAGTGTTCTGGATTTTGGCCATTCAAATAGGTGTGATGTGCTATCTCGCTGCTGTTTTACTTCACATTTCTCTGATGACGTGATGTGGAGCATCTTTTCATATACTTGTTTGTATATCTTCTTTGGTGAGGTGTTTGGCCCATTTTATAGTTGGGTTATTGGGTTTTTTATTGTTGAGTTTGAAGAGTTTTTTGTATATTTTGGATAAGAGTTCTTTTTCAGATGTGCCTTTTGCAAATATTTTCTCCCAGTCTGTGGCTTGTCTTATAATTCTCTTGACATTATCTTTTGCAGAGTAAATTTTATAATTTTAATTCTGCCTTATCAATTATTTCTTTCATGGATCATGACTCTAGTGTTGTATCTATAAAAGCATCACCATACCCACGATTGCTTGGTTTTTCTCCTGTGTTATATTCTAGGAGTTTTATATTTTTGTATTTTACCTTCAGATCTATGATCTATTTTGAGTTAATTTTTATGGAGAGAGTGTGGTCTGTATTTAGATTCTTTTTTATTTTTTTGCATGTGGATGTTCAATTGTTCCAGCTACTAGGTTGTTGCAAAAGTAATTGCAGTTTACAAGGCTAAAAATATTGCAAAAAACACAATTACTTTTGCACCAACCTAATATATTTGCTGAAAAAGCTATCTTTGCTTCATTGGATTGCCTTTGATCCTTTGTCAAAGACCAGTTGACTATATACATGGAGGTCTGTTTTTTGGGCTCTTTATTCTGTTCCATTGATCTCAGTCTATTCTTTCACCAGTACCACACCATCTTGATTACTGTAGCTTTATGGTTAAGTCTTGGAATCATGTAGTGTCAGTTTTCTAACACTGTTCTTCTCCTTCAATACTGTATTGGTTATTTTTAGTCTTTTGTTTCTTCATATAAGCTTTAGAATTAGTTTGTTGATATCCAGAAAGTAACTTGCTAGGGTTTTGATTGGGATTGCATTACATCTATAGATCAAGTTGAGGAGAACTGACATCTTGACACTATTGTGTGTTCCTGTCCATGAACATGGCATACTTTCCATTTATTTAGTTTTTCTTTGAGTTCAGTCATTGGAGTTTTGTAGTTTTCCTCATCTAGATTTTGCACATATTTTGCTAGATTTATAACTAAGTATTTCATCCTTTTGACTGCTAATGTAAATGGTGTTGTGCTTTTAATTTCAAATTCCACTTGTTCATTTTGGTATATAGAAAAGCAATTGGGTTTTATGTATTAACCTTCTCTCTTGCAATCTTACTATAATTGCATATTAGTTCCAGAAGTGCTGCCTCCCTTCTTAAACAGCCTTCAAATGACTGATTTTTTATTCAAAAATTTGAGTCAAATTAGACATATACAGAAATCCCATAAGTCAGTGAAACAAAGTGCCTAGAGGAAATTATCAAAAACCATAAGTTTTTGTTGAATGCATGCCTTAATAACACTGTGTGTTTGAGTGAAGGGAGATTCTGGGCGACACGTGCCATATGTCACAATGACCTTACTACCAATAACCTGATATAATATCCCAATATCCTAGAGAACAAGAACAATAATTATGCCAATATATACATATCAAACAACCACTACCCATTTAGATTGTGATTTCGGGGGGGTTTAAAATTCAATTAAAAAAATTTAAAGTCTCTAGCTTCTATATCTTCAGGACTGTTCCTGACACTTTGAAGGAAACAGATAAAGTACGAGGCATGAATCCTGAACTCAAGAAGTTTGCAATTTTCTAAGGTTATTTCTTTTGAAATGACAAAGGAGGAGTTAGGTCCTGAAATATACAGTACTGACCATGAGTGTATTAAATGCTTAAGAAATAAAACAAATGATATGATTTCATGGTTGACAGTTATTTGCAAAGATCAAATATGTATTTGTAATAATACCCAAGTAAGCTCTTGCCACTGTAATTGTGAATTATTGAGATAGTACTTAGAATATGTCAAGACTTCAGGGGAGTGCTTTATCTCCCAGATGTAGCTATGTACTGTTAATATTTTTATAATTTGCAATAAGTTGAATTAATTGAAATTTATTAATTTTCTGTATATGTTAGAAGAAAAGTACACATCCTGAAGTATAATGGCAGAGGAGGCTGTATGCAGTAGAGCTTATGAATTTATCCTTCTCTTCATTTACTAAGGGAGATACTGGTAGCTTGAATGGCATTGGGATGCATCTGTAAAATTAAAGCATGTGTACCAGTAGTCTATTCTCATCATTTGTCTTTTCAAACTTGACCCTCATTTCTTAAACCTAACAGGCCCTAAATCCTCACTTTCTAGTATATTTCTTTGGTCGTTATGTTAAGCACTCTGTATTTAAAAAAAAAAAAAAAAATGTCTTATGCTTCATACTGACTTTTCTCATAGCCACTTTAAAAGTAAAAAATACTATCAGTAAGCACACATTTCCAAATATCTGGGGATTTCATATTGAGAACATAATATTTTACTTTTTTATTTTGTTTTAAATGTATAACCCTGGTACATTCCTCAACCCTTCAAAATCATTGAAATGATTTAAAAATTTATTTTACTTCATTTTATTTAAATTGAAGCTGTATCTTGTTGTACCTCTTTTATCATGAAAAATTCTGAAACTGAACAGGTGAGCAATGTCTGACACTAATTAAGTACACCAGAATTGTTATCAACTAAAATCATAAGCATTAATACTATGAGATGTGCCAGGCAATTCATCAGGATGGAAATTTGGAAGAGTATCTGGGTCCTTTTAACTGCTAGAAACCAGAGAGACTCAAGACTGGGGGCACACAAGGTGAATAGAAATGAGTTGTTAGAATAGAAGTAAACAGATGGCCCCCTAGAGAGCCATGAGGTTAAGCCTTTTGCCTCCAAGTTGAAGAGCCCTTTAATCATTTCAAGCAGGTGATTATTTCCTTAGAAGCTCCTATGGAATAAGATATTCCAGTATCCCTTTATAGACTGAATGTTGCTATGAAAGAAAGTCTATCTTGGGAATTAGGATTTTTGCTAACTGGAAATGTGGATCTCTTTTTGATCATCTGGTTTGATTTAATTCCAGTAAGTGCCAGGCACTGTTTTGGGTATGTAGGATAAAATGGAACAAAAGTGATGATACTTGCATCATAAACTTCTACTTTAATGGGGTAAAATAGAAAATTAATGCATAAAGAAATAAAATAATTTCAAATTATGATAATTGGTATGAAGTAAAAGAATACATTGGTAGGGACAGAGATGCTTAAGATAAGTTGGTTAGGTATAGCTCTGTGAGAAAGGGACGTTTGGGGTGATATATATATATATATGAATTCAGAGAAAGATTAAATAGACTAAATGACAGACATGGTGTGTTAAAAAGAATTTCAGAGGTATGACTTTGGATAAGCCTGTTAACATCTGTGGACACCATTTTCTGGTTCTATTGGCTAGCATATGTTTTTGTTTGTAGATTAAGTTCTAATCAGAATTTATTATCGTTGGGCAAAATTTATCTTCATTTCCCAAGCTGGGTATTACTAAATTGGATTGTTGTTTGACATCTCTGGAGGGATGTTGGAATCCTGGTGAGTCCTCATTGGTAAAGATCTCAGAAGACCACTTGAGAGAGCAGGCAGGCCTGGCTTCTCATCCATGCTCATTGGTCCACCTACAGCAGGTAATGCTCTCAAACTAAGGCAGCCTAATGCGTGAGAGGCATTATTAAACCCATCCAGGCAGTGGTTAGCACTCTGACAGGTTACTTCCCTGTGTATCTTTATAGTGATAGATTCTTTTACCCACAGCCACATGAAGACAGATGGCAATTCCATATCCTAACTGAGGTTGGGGACATGGTAAAAGTGACAGATTTTTATTTTTTTTAATTAAAGTTTATTGGGGTGACAATTGTTAGTAAAGTTACATAGATTTCAGGTGTATGATTCTGTATTACATTATCTATAAATCCCACTGTGTGTTCACCACCCAGAGTCAGTTATTCTTCCATCACCATATATTTGATCCCCTTTACCCTCATCTCCCACCCCCACCCCCCTTACCCTCTGGTAACCACTAAACTATTGTCTGTGTCTATGAGTTTTTGTTTCTCATTTGTTTCTCTTGTTCTTTTGTTGTTTTTGGTTTATAAACCACATATCAGTGAAATCATATGATTCTCAACTTTTTCTGTCTGACTTATTTCGCTTAGCATTATAATCTCAAGATCCATCCATGTTGTCACAAATGGTTCTATTTCATCTTTTCTTACTGCTGAATAGTATTCCATTGTGTATTAGTAACAAGTGTTGGACAGGCTGTGGAGAAAAAGGAACCCTCATACACTGTTGGTGGGAATGCAGATTGGTGCAGCCGCTATGGAAGGCAGTGTGGAGGTTCCTCATAAAACTACAAATAGAATTACCGTATGACCCAGCAATCCCTCTCCTGGGTATCTACCCAAAAAATCTGAAAACATTTATCCATAAAGACACATGTGCTCCAATGTTCATTACAGCTTTATTTACGGTGGCCAAGACATGGAAACAACCAAAATGTCCTTCGATAGATGAATGGATAAAGAAGTTGTGGTGTATATACACAATGGAAAGTGACAGATACTCACTAGCGACACAAAACAGGCTTGACTCCTGGGACATAGGGCATCGGAGCCTTAAGGTCAGGCAGGCTTCTCCAGCCAAGGTGGGTGAGAAGCTGGTCATTAGGTAGAACTGATTTATGGAATAAAACGTCAAGCAACATATCTGTAACCCAGGTACATTCAACTCACCGAGGCTCACTTAGCCTACCCTACAATCTCTCTGTTATTACTTTCTTTTAAATATATTCTTCCTAACTATATTCTGTGTGAGTTATGTCTGAAAGATAAAAACAGTGTCTTGGGGAAAAAGGGAATTGGGGCTTAACTGATGTTAAATTCTGCCTTTTCCAAAGAGAGCGTAAATGCTCAAGAGAAATCCTGTAATTAAGAAATCTATTTGAGTTTGTTTTACCAGCCAGCCTCAAGCTTAGTTGACTATGTAAACTTATTTTTCTCCTCACAGAACATCTATTAGTATCTTGTTGAAAGCACACCAATTTAGAAACATTTCTTCAGACAGAATATTTAAAAGGATTCATGATGGAAAGCTGAGGGGTTAGTTGGGGATGATTACTAGCAATGAGACTTTTGCTTAAGAAAAGGCAGAGCAAGCATACTGATATTGAAATGGTTTTAATTAAATGCTTCAATGAGATATTTTCTAAGATAAGAGCGGGACTGAGATTATGAAAGAAACCTTCTTATATTAAGATCCCTGGTAAGGCCTTCTCAAAATGTTTGCTTAGTTTCAGAGTGACCATGTAATCTTATTAGAACAAGGCGTGCAATTAGAAGCTTATAATTACTAAGCATTTCTTAAGTTTCTTAATCTTTAGTGCCAGAATTTGATGACCGGACAAGTTCTCAAAGGGACAGAAAGTGCTCCTAGCTTTCTGCTGCTGTATTGGAAAATCAGTTCATCCTTAATGGCTTGCAAGTGATTTTGACTTCCTGAATGCTTCAAATTTAGACTTCTCATTTGGAAATTTCAAAATCTTTATACCAGGTAGTAATGGAGGAAATAGCTCTTCTTTAATTGTTAGGCCAACCCATTTCTATTTTTTTTGGATTGATTTCGTAAATGAAAATGTACTTCTGGGAAATAGATACTCAAATTGCATAATTCAAATTTCTGCAGACCCTTGTCTCTGTTCTTTTGTCTTTATTATTGCTTTCTTGAGGTATTTTAGAATCTCCGGTCTCATTGCTGTTATCTGTGTGTTCTAAACAGTTACTCTGATAGTCACCTAGACACCATTGATGGAAGGCTGTCTGGCTTTCAACATGATTCCATTAAGATTGGTATTAGTCTTAGTGGAGATTGAATCTTAGGGCCAGGGGTAAGATCATTTCTTTTTTAGTCTCTTGTTTTAAGATATGATTCATGAATATTTTTTACCGTTGAGTAAAATCAGCCAATGGCTAAAGAAATTGGTAAAGCTAGCATGACACAGAGAGACTTGAAAATTAAAATGAATTGCTCCCCATTCATTTAGATTACAAAACTTCCAGGAGCAATGTAAAAGTATTTAGGTCCCCTTATGCCCAATTTTATCTTTGGCTAAGCTTTCTGTTTTTAGCACCTAGGAGTAGAGAAGGAAGAGATATGCAATTATTAATGACTATCCATGAGTCTTTATAAAGATCTAGTAATACCTTGGAGAACTGGTATGAAAAAGCAAATTATAGTAATCTGTCCACATACTGTTCCAACTATATAATTTTGGAACTAACTAATATGAATTTTCTCATCCAATAATGATGATCTGTCATTATCTAGTTTTAAAGATTTTTGTTAAACAGTAAACTAATTTCTGTTTTCCTTTCTGCCATCAACACTTTCTTGCAATTGCTCTATCAAAATTGCCTTGAGATCCAGAAAAGGTTTGTTCTGTTTCTTTGATCTGTATTTCCTGTTCACTTGAAATCTCTGCTTCCATACACTCTAGTTTAAGGATAACATAATTCGTTTTTTGTTAAATGACCCTGAGGCCCAACCTGGGACTTTTCCTTCAAAAGGAGTAATCCTCCCTCCTAAATGGAAATAGTTTTGTAAATACCTCATGAGACTTTGTTACCCTCTGCCCCACCCGCAATCTGAGTGCCAGCCCCAAGCTTTTTTCACATCTTAAGTAAGTCAGAAACATCCAAGGATAGCTGGGCCTAAAGAAATTAGAAGTTGAGTTGAGTTATTAGTTTACCATCAAACTATCAAGTTTTCTCTCCTGAGTCCCTTTAACATCTCTTTTTACCATTTCAAAACCACTGGTGCCCCATGGAGGTGTATGGGCTATTTCTGAAAGGTCATAGAGAACTCTGAAAACCCAGAAGCAATGGAGCATCATATTGTCTTTATTACGGTTTTATGAAACTCGAGAACTATTGCTTTATTTCACCTTTCAACACCCCACATAAAATATTTAAAAATTAAAAATAAATTTTTTTCAATTACAGTTGACAAAGAATATTATATTAATTTCAGGTGTACAACATAGTGATTAGATGTGTGTGTGTGTGTGTGTGTGTGTGTGTGTATCCATACCATTTTTTAAAAATAAAATATGCTTTTTTTTTTTTTCAGTTGCCCCACACTGGCTAAAGAACAAGATAAGAAACAGTTTTATACATCTTACTATTTGCTTTGTTGTAAGGATGCTCTTGAAGACGTGGGTCATTACACTGCACAGTCACCTCTAGAAGGAATCTCAGGAGATATTCCTGTCTGACATTGGCCTCCAGAATCATTAAGGGGCTCCTGAGCAACTGGGCAGTTTCTATCAGCTAGAAATTGGGATTATATATAGTTCCCTATGATGTTTCCCTTTTAGAATAGACTAGTGAAAAATCTCAGAGTCAAACTTATTACTTTCTAGGACAAGTATGTTTGTTTTATGTGTTTTTAAATTAAACTTGTTTCTAATTCAGTTCTACACACTTATCCCTATTTTGAGTTCTTTTTTAATTTCTTTTTTTCCTTTATGTTATCTTGCACAATTCATGTAAGGAGTCTTCAGTTCTTTCTGGAACAATAAGGAGAGTGAATAAGTAAATAATTAAGAGCTAGTCTACATTCCAGCTCTCCTTTATTTAGCTCAGTATTCATTGCAGTAAAGCATGAAGTTCGTCTGTTCAGTTATTATTTTCTCCTTTAATCTCCTACCCCTTTAGTGTCTAGCCTTTAATCTTTTCCTGCGTTGTTTATAATTTTTGATGTTACAGCATTATCAGTTGTTATTGTTTCGAGAGTCCAATATTGACAAGGGCACAGCATATATTTCCACTTCAAAAACAGTTCCCATTCAAAAGAACATAGAGAAATATAACTCTTAAGTAAGCTAACAGAATAGTCTTGTAACTTTTAGAGAGCGAAAACTGCTGTGAATCCCATGCTTTCTCAGGCTTACAGTGACAAATAACAAGATAAGACAGACTGTGTTTTGAAACTGTGAGCGGTGATGCTCCTCTTACTGATTAAGCATCAGTAATCCCAGCTGGCTTTATTAACCCTATCTGAAAGAACACTTTGAAGTGCTGGAGTTAGGTGTATAAAATTGCACTCTGAGTGCCACTATGCCAAGCAATTTGTCACAGTGTGTCATGTTGTACATCTTTAACTGAAGTTAAAAAAAATATATCTCAACTTCAATTTTGATTGGTTTTTATGCCAAAAATATTATTCTCTGCCTCTCAGCAGCAAGATGATAGGGATGATATTGGGGGAATGCATTTAGAAACGGGGGTCAGAGTGATCTGGACTATAGTTGGGCCTGGGGCTAACAAGATTTTTAAATATCCTTCTCTCTCCTTGACATTCATTACAGTTATTCTGTCCCTTCAAAGAAGGTGTGTAGTTCCAAGAATATGTGAGGCATAGAAAATTCAGTAGCAATGAACTCCAAGATGTAACAAGATTTAGTGATAGAAACAACTTATTTCTTGATTACTTTACCCAACTAATTTTCCAAACTAGAAGTCTCTGATTCTTTTTAATCCCACCCCCGCAACACACACACTTCCAACCTACAATCACTGTTAAACACTGTTCATTTTGCCTGTTTATGTCTTTTGAATCTGTCTACTGTGTTTCCCTGAAATTAAGACCTAGCCAGACAATCAGCTCTAATGTGTCTTTTGGAGCAAAAATTAATATAAAACCTGGTCTATTTTACTATAAGACTGGGTCAATATAATATAATATATAATATAATATAATATAATATAATATAATATAATATAATATAATATGCTATAATATAATACCAGGTCTTATTTTAATTTTTGCTCCAAAAGATGCACTAGAGCCGATTGTCCGGCTAGGTCTTATTTTCGGGGAAACACGGTAGCTTCTTTGACTCACCCACTGCTTCCTTTATTCAGGAAATAGTTTCCAGTCATAGCTGTGGCTCGGTTTACATTCTGAAATCTAATCCCACCTTCTTCTCTTGAGCAAAGCAGCTACTGGGGCTAGTAATTGAGTCTTGGCGTGTGGGGAAATCCAGACAAAGATAGCTGGAACCAGTTTTCTCCTCATGGCCAAAGCCAATGGGCATGAAAGAGGATCTGAATGTAAGAGATCTTAGATCCTTGATAGAAGGTTAATATTAGCCCCGTTTGAACTTGACTGGTTTCTTTAGTCCTCAAGAAATGTAGCAGGAGGTGAATAGGTAAGCTGAGTTCTCCTCTTCTTGAGGTGGCCATATGCAAGGAAACTCAGGGAAGAAGGTGGCTCCCTCATGTTATCTGCTGAGGGACTGGCAGCCATTCTGCTGCTACACTACTGGCCCATAGGGATGTGGAATACTCTACCTTTTGCCACTTATAGACTTACTGCTAGTTAAGGTTCTCCAACTACTATACCTGAACACCAGTGAGCTGACAAAGAAGATATCAAATTTAGGGGGACCTAGAAGCCAGAGAGAGGAAGCTCAAATAGATCTAAAGGAGACTACTAACAATTTAACAACAAGAAAAATCATAAGCATACTTAAGGAGTTTGGGCTATAGCAAAAATGAACAAACAAGCAAGCAAGCAAACAAAAACCCCACAATGCTTTAAATTTAAACCATTGCTCTATTTCACAATCAGCTTTTAGTTGTATTTCAAATTAATTCCTTGGACGATGAGAAGAAATATCTCAAAGCCATAATGGAAAAAAGTAGCTAAGGATGTATCTATGCACAAACATGTGAATAACCATTATTCCAGAAAAAGAATCATATGAAGAAGAGGCAATTATTTAAACAAATAATAGGGAGGAAAAAAGTCCTCACACTGAATAAATACTTGAATTACAGATTGAGAGAATGCACCAAGTTTGGGCAGATTTGATGGGAAAAGATATAGTCCTGGGGTGGCAAAATTCTGAATTCTGTCTAGTTGTCCCAGCACCATTTATTGAAGAGACTGTCACTACCCCATTTTATATTCTTGGCTCCTTTTTCACAGGTTAATTGGCAAGATATGCATGGCTTTATATCCCAGCTGTCCATTCTGTTCTGTTGATCTGTTTGTCTGATTTTATGCCAGTACCATACTGTTTTAATTACTATAGCTTTGTATTATAATTTGAAACCAGGGAGCATGATATCTCTATCTTTGTTCTTCTTTCTTAAGATTGCTTTGGCCATTCAATGTTTAGAAGCAAATTGTATTATCAAATTACAGAAGAGCTAACCTCTGGTGGCTAACAAACATGAAAAATGCTTGACCTCATTAATATTTAGGGAAAAGCAATTAAAACCACAATTAAAAATCACTTTCGTCCCCATCAAATTTGTTATAATATAAAAATTTAACCATAACAAGTGTTTGTGAAAATGTGGAACAAGAGAAAGTCTCAGATAAAATTGGTGCTGAGTGCATACCGAGAAACTACCTCATTGACTAAGCAATGAGTACAAACCCTATAGTCAGGTACTTCCATTTCTAAGTATATAATTTTCCAAATTTCTCACAGGTATTAAGAAGGAGAGGAGCACAAGAATTGATCATGGCAACATAATTTAAATTATAGAAATTTGGAAGAAATCTGAATGTTTCTCAACTAAGTATGTTAAATTGCAGAAAAAAATAAATGAATTTGAACTACATGGTTAAATATTGATGAATGTCAGAAACATGGTGTAGTACAAAAACCTGAAGCTGAAGAAGAATATATATAAATATATATACAGTATTATTAAATTTATATAGAATTGAAAAATATGCAAAACAGTACTACATATAGCTTAAGAATAAATGTAATGATAAAAGCATAAGAAAATGTATAGAAATGATATACCACAAATATATGATGGTGGTTCATTCTAGGAGTGAGGAAAGAAGATATGATTGGGGAGATGTATACTTCAGACTTTAATGATATTGTTAGTATGTGTTTAATTTTTTAAGGTAGATGTTACTCGTTTTTATACTTGTATGTAGGTCTGAAATGTTTCATAATAGAATTTTAAAGGGCAGACATATTTTACCATATACATTTTAAATTACTTTATATATGGCAAAGTTACCATAAACAAAGTCAATAAGCTAGCAGGAGATCTGCAAAATATATTTGCAACAGAGATGACAAGGGATTAACACATACTATTAATATATAGAAAGAGCCCTTACAAACTGACAATGAAAAGACACAAACGCCTCAGTAGACAAACTGACAATAATAAATGAATAATCAATTAACAAAGAGTAATTCATTACTCGATAAACACAAGAAAAGATGATTACACTCAGAAGTGGTCAGGGAAATACAAATTAAGTAACAATTAAATGTTACTTTATCATTACAGACTGGCAATAATTAAAAAGAGTAATGTCATTCGGTCCCAGGCAGGCAGCAAAAAGAGTAGTTTTATGTATTACTGGTAGAAATATCAATTGTTATAGTCGTTTTGGAAATTAATTTGGCAATATTGGAAAGGTCAAGTCAAGGAAAATGTTATAAAAGAAGAGAAAAAAGAAAATAAATTATCTGCATATGCATGTTATACAAAAATTTATATATATATATATACATATATACATACATATATACATATTTATATATGTATACAAATTTATGTGTATACATATATAGGCACATCACATCACAAAACAAGCATATAATTACAGCAACAACAAAGCCAGTGATAGCACAACCACATAGCAACAAAACCAAACAATTCCAGCTCTACTACACATTTCCTGGTTAACTTTGGACAACCTCTCTCAGCCTCTTTGTCTCTAGTTAAAAATTAGAGTGGCAATCATTCTCTTAAAGGATTATTGAATAAGACAGGTTAAGCTAATTTGTTCAGCAATTAAACAAAACAAAACAAACCATAAAATCTTGGTGGTTTAACAAACACAGGTTTATACTTCGTTCTCAGTACATACCCTTCAATGGTCAGCAGAGGGCTCTGCGTTATCGCAGTCACTGGGAATCCAGGGTGGTGAGGGGCTCTCCTTTATTTTTACAGGTGCTTCAACCATCAAATGTAGCTGGGAAAGAGCACGGGGAGTGGGTGGTGGTGGTGGTGGTGGTGGATTAATTAATGGTCTCACATCCGTATTTTAATGCTTTGACTCAGAAGTGACACATTCTTTTTTCTCCTACAACCTATTGGCCAGAACTAGTCACACAAAAAAAGAGAAGTATAATACTCCCCTGGGGCTTAAACAAGCAGACAAAAGGGTGAGCATTAGAAGGTTCTACTAGTTTTCAGGAGGATTAAATGCGAAGAGGTGCTCACTGGTTTTCAGTTTATCACCTTTCATTCTTCAGTTTTTTTTTTTATTGTTCTGCCTATATAATCACCTATTACCTATATCCTCTCACAAATCCAATCCAGTCTTTTGCTAGAAATGTTATTCTAAAAGGTAGCTTTCATCATGTCATTCCTTCACACTATACATTATACTGAGTCCCACTCCTGAGAAAGTTCCCACTATTTAGTGTGATATTCTAGACAGTTCACAGTCCAGTACTTAATTACATGTAGGAAATGTCTGCTATTCATGATTGCCCCAAATCTCTGGTTATTCAGTCCACATATTAATAATTCATACTGTGGATTCTGCCTTCCTAAAAATGAATCCCCAACAACCTATGCTTCCCAGTTTCTCTTCTAGCCACTGTGAAGTCACACCCACCTGGGTTTCAGATTCTTATCGGATATGCTGTGGATTCTGTGAATAGCAACTAAGAATCCTGATGAATGAGGTACATTTTCAGCAGCATCTTCTGACAATCTGCCTCCTGTGTTTCGAATTTAGAGGTGTTTCTGATCAATCTTATTTAAGGGAAAGTTGTGTGAAAAACAAGCAGGTTTATTTGTCCCCCTTTGAGAGATTGAAAAAGAGATCATAAGATTAAAGATTTCATTCCCCGTGATACAGAGTTCAGCAGGTCCAGTTGTAAGGTTATTTATGCAATAATTTTTTGAATGAACATTACTAGAGCAATTGGGCATATAGAAGTATAGTTACTGGGGGGAAAAATCCTCCTAACATAATGTAAATGCTGGGGAAACAGAATATACACTGGGTTTGGGGGCCAGAATCTGGACTACATCCCTAGGGGGAGGTTAGATCACATAATTGAGCTCAGGCTGTAGACAGTGGAAGAACACAAAGGGACAGTCACCTGATGGAGAAAAACTGCGTGCTATGCAATGTTCTCCATTCCTTCTGCTATCACCAGACCTTGAGCCAAGTTCCTCGTGAATGTGATTCACTTCTCGTGGTGAATGTCCATAAACGTGAGGTCAGTGTACAAATTAGCATGAACACTGAACAGAGACCACACACACAGAGGTGAGCCAGTAATTGAGGGACCATTGTAAAAAAAGAAGAGAAATCTACTGGAAAAGTGGAGAAGGTATTGAATTCACATAGGCTGTGAAATGAGGTATTTGCTTCAAGTCTAGTCAAGCTGGAAGGCCCTAGCTACATGTGAATTATGGCGTTGGCTTCAAGGATGTCAGAGTTACGTGTGGATACAGATGGTAAATGATTCATAACACATTGTAAGTGCTATAGTAAAGGGAGGGCCAAAGTGGTTTGGAAGTAGAAAGGAAGAATTGGGGAGCTGGGAAAGCTCTCTCTGAGGTAGTGACACTTGAGTTGGTTCTGAAGGGTTTGGGGACATGGGAAAGGGAAATGAGTATTGCAAGAGAAATTGAATCACATGCTTCCACTTGGGGATATTTAATTTTCCCTCATATTTTGGAGAGTGAGTGGTCAAGAAGTACTTAATAAATCTTTACGAACAATTCAAAATTATTTTGAGCAGTGAGAAGCTGTCGTTTTCTTTACGGAATTTATAATCTAATGGAGAAAGTGAGAATCTAATAAAAAGTGTAAAACTATGTACAAATAGGGACATTTAAAGAACACTGGCAGGGAAAAAAGAGGCTTGAAGAATAGGATTCCTATTTTTATATTATCAAGAGTACAATTTCTAATTTCTGGGCTTTTCTTATAGTATCTTTTGAGCACTGGGCTTTGTCTGACTTCTCGACTTTTCCTCTGGGGATGGAACATTTTACTTCTGTCTTCCTTATCTGTGAGATGATCTGAAGCTAGCGGACCTGGAAAGGAGTGATTAATGCTTTTGTTGTTCTTTCTGGTTAGACCAGTCTGAATTTGCCTTTTGGAGCTGCGGGATGTAGTCTCTGACCTTTTCTAAATTTTAGTATCTCCCTATAAAAAGAAATTCCTTCATCTATGTATGTCTCAAAAATCACCCTTTGCACCCTCAATTTTAAATTTTAGCTTTAAAAATATTCTAAAATATAGTTTAACACGTAAGCTCAAGGTATTCATCATAAATATATAGGTTCCAGGTCAGTACTTTTCAAACTTTAATGGGCACATGAATTTTCTGGTAAAACACAGATTCAATTTCAGTAGGTCTGGAGTGAGGCTTCGTATTGTGTATCTCTTAAGCTTCCTGGCGATGTGGCTACTGCTGGTCTGTGAACCACACCTACTGCAAGGCCATAGGTCACTCTGTGGATATAACAGGTCAGACCCAGATGATGTACTCTGCCTTGAGATTTTAGGGCAGAATTCTTGTTCCCTTATTTTTCCTCTACTCAGCTCGATAAACTCTGAAATCAAACAATTAAAAAATATTTCCTTTGTCTGAAAGCAGAGAGGAAGTTGTTCATTTCAGGACCTCAGTCTGTACTCCCATACTCAGTTGCCCTGGTGTTCCGGAGTCTTGGTTAAAAGAAACAATGTCCAGTCATTTTCAGAGATTTTTCAGTCAATATTAGATGACTTCAGGATCACAGGAGCCACTCTGTGTATGTCTCACACATCTCCAAAACAGTCACTGTAAATAAGACCTACCTAAGAAAGAGAACTATCCCTTCCGTCACTGCACACATTCCAACCCTAACACGTTATACAAGAGAAGGTGGTATGTTGATAGTGCTGGTAGGTGAAAATTTCTGTGAGAGAAAGGGAAATCAGCTTGTCTTCATGACTGCCAATAAGTGGAAAGTTTTTTCCTGGAATATCTCCAGCTACATACTTCTTGTTTGTACTCACCCAGTTTTTGTTTTCATTTTTGACTGGGGATATTCTTTTCTGTCCAGCATCAGTAGGTTGGAAAAGTACCCATAATTACATAAATTTCCCATGCCACTTATTCAATAAGCCATCTAAGTATTATTGGGCCCCAATTATTTTTTAGACAAGCATGATGAACAACTGATACAATGGTGAGCAAAATAGACTCTAGTCACTGAGTACTTACAGTTGTTGGTGAGACAGAGCTTGCAAGTCTTAGTATAAACATTTAATCACAATTGTGGTCAGTGCTTCGTTTACTTTCCTCTTGTATTTGTTACAACAACCCCTTTGGGTGGGTTCTTTGTTGATAGTTAGAGGAAGGGAAGTCTCTTAGTAAGCTAATACAAATACTAATAACCCAAGCTGATTCACTGAACTTTCTTGAGAATGAGCTTTACCGTGGAGCACAGGGTTTTCCTTCCATTAAACAATGCTTCAGGCAGAACATTGTGAATATCCTGACCATGACAACCTCAGTAGCTCTCAGGCTAATTCCATCTGTTTTATTTATAGCCCAAGTCCATTCTTTTGTCAACTTGTGCTTTGTGTACTTGACAGACCCTTCTCAAATGCCCCTTTGAGCTTCCCCTAGGGTGGGAGTGGCTAATCCACATGCTATTCTGCCTTTAGTTACTATTGACTTCATTTGTATGTTGCATTTTCTTAATTCTGCCGAGGGGTCCCTGGACAGGGGTGGTACCCTTTCAGTTTAGTCTTGGCTGAACCCCACAAATTGAGACTAAGTGGTTGGCCCTTGATGATGTCCTTCTTGTCTCTTTCAAGTCATCTTATCCATGAGATTGCAAACCATAAATCTGTCCATCACTATAGGGAGATCTATCTATCTATCTATCTATCTATCTATCTATCTATCTATCTATTTATCTATCATCTACCAGTCTATATATTATATTCACGGATTTGTTTTTTTTCTTAGATCAGCCCTATACCTTTTGTATTTGTAAGGCAAAAAAAGATTTGGTTTAGTCTGGCATGCTTTGTGTGCTTGTTTCCTGCGGAATCAATTACTTTGTTACTGATACTCATTTATTAGCTAAGCTGGTATGGGTCATGAGGTCCTCAAAAGAGCTCTCCCTCATTACCAGTGCTCCAATTAGGTCAGCGAGAAAGAGCCCCGTAGATGTGGCTTATGCCCTTCAGATGCTTGAGGGATATCCACTTAGGAAAAAGGTTCTAAATATCAAGGATGATCTTGAATGCTTTTAACTACTCTCTGATTACAGAATGCTAAGCAGCCAGTAAAATCTCCATGTTACAAAGAAGTAAAGAAATTGCCATCTTTCTGAGGCCACTAGTTAAATTGTCTTATTGATCTGTGATTTCAAGGAGGATAAGACCTGGTTCATTTCCAAGAATGACAACTATAAGCTCCCAGTTCAGGCTGTCAGAGGCAGCTTCTTCAAGAAGAACAAAGAGCAGCTAAGGAATAAAGAATCTACTGCCATAACACTGTCAGTCTACAAGTGCAATATAACCAGTGGCGATTTGGGACAGTCAGGCAAGTGAAGCCTGGGAAGGAACCAATCAACAGCACACACTTGTGCACGTATATGCGTGTTCACCCACGGCATTTGCCATGTAGATGTCTCAGGTGGAACAGCAAGGCTGCTTTTCATCCTTGTACCACTGTGTCTTTGTAACCAGGACAAATACTTCCATTTCCTAGGCTGAATAGCAACTGGACAAGTGTTTCAGAGAAAAACCATGAGTCAGAAGGTATTGTTCCCCTGAAATCTTTTGGTTTTGGTGATACTGTAATCTTTGTTTAACCACCACTTGTGATAGCCATCACATTGCATTGGCTACGGAATGTCAGAACTTCTAAGTCCCCTAATAACTGACTGCACCACCCCACCTTGCCTACCAGCAGTTGAATGAGCAATTATGTAACTTGAACAATGAACAAATGGACACTAATGGTTTGAATGAGCAATTTCCATTTCTGTGAAGAAGACCCCCCCAACTACAAAAACAAACAAATAAAAACAGCTGGTTGAAATTACTGTTGCCATGGCCTCTGAATTTGAATTTTTAGCTATGCTCTAGGTAGATGGATTCTGAATCATTGACAAACGTGCAGTCATGACAAGAAGGTGAGGGCTCAGTAAAACCTTGATAATCTGCTCAGCCTATGCCAAACTAGGTCCCTACTTAGCTAATAAGTGTTTTAGTCCTATTATAATTAGCACCTTTTTAGTCGTATGTAATAACTCTATAATTAAGTGACTGTTTGGGAGAAATACCTTCTGAAAAATCTGTAAAGGGGAAATTAACTTTGGGTGGAAGGGGTAGATAATGGCGGAAAGAAAAAAGCCCAAGACACCCAAAGAAAGCAAGAGTGTGTTGCATCTAATATTCATAAATCATATTACATATGGAGAGTTATAACAATGAACTCTCTTTGACTCCTAGGGTTTATCACATCATTGTATATGCCGTGATCAATACATTGGTGTTCTGGTGGATGTCCATTTCAATAGCAGTGAACCTTGACTATAAAAAACAAACAAACAAACAAAAGCTAAACTGAAAAATTCATAATGAGATCTAAAAAAAATACATGAAAAGAAGATTATTACTATCACCTTCATTAACTTTGTTTTCTTTTTTATACCTAAAGATGAAAATAAAAGCAATATGGAAATCATACAGCATCTCTTAGGAATACCTTTTGTTCCCAAGAAAATTAATTTGCATCCAATTGAATTTAAATGGGAAGACTCCAAGCAAATCGGCTCTTGTGGCAAAATAAGAGATGAAAAGCTTATAGGGAAAAAATAAGTATCTACTAATACCTTTTTCTTCTTGATTTCCAAAGCACACTGAAAGTGTCAGTTAACAATAAACCCAAAGCTGTTCGCATATTTAGAAGAAAATCATTCACTTCTATTTACATCTTAGCTACTGACAAATACTATATTGGTAAATAGTATCTGTCTATCTAGCTATATCATCTATCTATCTATCTATCTATCTATCTATCTATCTATCTATCTATCTATCTATCTATCTATCTATCTATCTAATCAATGAATGGTATTTTTGTAAACTTCTTTGAGCATCTCTAAGGATTTTTGAGGGGCTTATGCTCTTGTGTGATACACTATGGGTGAGACTTTTGCATCATAATCTTCATCTCATTAGTTTACCAGCTAGAAGGGAAAAGAGAAAACTATAATATCAAATAATATAAATGAGTAAATGAAGTGGTTTGGGTAGAAGGGAAGAACTGATTATGTTGAACTAACCAACTTCAAATTTCAAAATTAGAATATTTTTATGGGTGAACTCTTTTAAATTCTAGCCAATGATAGTGAAAATACTATATACTGTTTCAGGAAAATGGGCAGAGAGTGAACTGGCAATTTGTAACAGAAGTTATATTGATTGAAGAAACATAAATTAATGTTAAAATTCACTAATAATTCATAGAAAGTAAATGTGAAAGAACCAATGTATTAACCTGTCAGATTATCATTTTTAAATGAAAATATCCAAAGCTGATAAACTTGTGAAATGGGCAGCTCTTGTACACTCCTGGCACAAGTGCAAATTGGAGCAATCATTTGGAGGACAATTTGTTATATGTTTTAAGAGCCTTAAAATAGTTCAAATAGTTTAACTCAGTAGTTCTAGTTTTGAGAACATAAATGAAGGAAATAATCCTAAATGCATATTTAAAAATATGTAATGAATTATTTTTAATAAAGAAAAATTGGTAAGAATATAAAAACACAAAAATGAAGAAGAGTTAGATAAAATAGGATATCGTAGTGGGCACTGTGATACACTGCACAGATCTCCCTGCAGGAAGACCGTGTTGCCCTGCTGCTGGAAGAGCTGTCAGCAGACGGTTTCAAGTGGCCGTGCCTTTGTCAGACTGACTCCAGGTGGCTGCAGAAGGCCACCTTGCTGAAGGTTACACACCCTTCCTGAGGCAGCCCACATACCATGATTTACAGAATTGGGGATATAAAGGACTGGCCATTTGGCCAAACATGAGAAATTCTAGCCCAAAGCTCACTGTGGAGTTGGGCAAGCATGTTGTGGGTCTAGCATTGCAACCTGACTGTTCCTGCTGCTCAATTCCACTTTCTTCCTCTCCCTCCCCCCAGGTGTTGACTCCAAGGCCACTCTTTCCTAAACATTCTGTACCCTAAACTCAGACGCTGCTTCCCAGAGGAGCTAACTGCCACAGATATGTACAACCTGTAACAAGTCTATAATACATGGAATCTAATGTAGAAAAATGATTTAAAGGGAAAGTTTATAGTAAAATAGGAAATTGGCTAGGTCCAGTAAAGAAAAACCACTCAAATGCATAATTATCTATGTCTGTCACCCATCTAGCTAGCTAGCTATCTATCTATCTATCTATCTATCTATCTATCTATCTATCTATCTATCTATCTATCTGTCTGTCTTCTATCTATCTATCATCTATCTATAAATTTGTCTATCTATCATCTATGTAAATTGTACATGTGAATATAAAAATAAAAACGGTAACATGAGCTACACTGATACTTTACCAATGGAAATGTTTTGTCTCTCTTCCTCCTTCTTTTCCTTCCTCCCTCACTCCTTTCTTTTTTATTTTTTTATTTTTCCACTAATTATTAATTAGCATGTATTACTTTAGTCATGGGCAAAACAAAGTTTTTTTAAAAAAGCTTATTCGTTAAAAAGTGTTTTAAAAAGCACTGGGTGAGCAGAGGCTTTGTATTTCCTACTCTTGATGTATTTATTTAAATATATAATAAATAGTCCTAACAACATTTGGCATGCTATTCTAGATGTTCTGTGATGCCTAATAATTTTATAAGTAACTAGTTGAAAGTGTAATATATATATATGGGAGGTGCCAAAAAATGTATACAAGTGGACACTTTGGTCAGTGTTGCCCAAACAATAGTTCACTGTAATCAGAAGTGTCTGGATGCTGATGGTAACCACTTTGAGCACCTCTCGTAATAGCAGAAGTCAAACGTGACTGACTTGTATTTATCTTTTGTTATTGGTATATATTGAATATTACAATTTTGATACACTTTTCCTTTCTTAAAATGTGTACATTTTTTGGCACCCTCTGTAGTATGTCTTTTTAAGGTGAAGAAGAATCAAATTAACACTGTAGAGTCTACCGTGATTATGGTTACTCTGTGGATGAAGGACTTGAATGGTTTACCAAAACTGAAAGTAAAAACCATGGATAGACAAAAATAAATATGAATTATCACCAGCTATGCCTAATGAAGCAATCACTTCACTGATCATTCCTGTTATTTTGTCGAAAACGTAACGAGGGCAGAAGCACATAGAAATGACTCGGTCATTAGGGAAGAAAGACAGAACTTTTTCTTTTCTGCAAGTGTAATCTCTGAAAGGGCAGGAATTACTTCTTTCTCTCGGCTGTGACTTCAGTACTTCAGTTCTTAGCTTTGAGCCCCTGACTGAGTGTTCCACAATGGACGTTTTAGTGAGTGACACTTGGTTGGCTGATGAAATGAAGGCATGTCTGAAGAGAGGTTGCAAGAAAAACTGAAAATAAGAGGCATTTTTCTTAGAAGAGAGAAGCAGCAGAAAAATTTTCTTTTCTCTCCCATCTATTCACCATCTTGGCCTTCACCTTGATAATGTGTTTGTAGTCAGTCTCTTTCTACAGACTCATGGATTTAATGCATTCACTATCAGAGTCATTACACTTATTTATAATTTATAGACTTTAATTTTTGCTTTATAGATAAATGGTATGGCGTTTCTTGACCTTTATATGTTCTATAAATGCTTTTTGAATCACTCAATCACATTATCTACAAGGGGTAAGGTAACTACTTCACAGTGGTAGCAGGTAATTCTCTAATTGAAAATTCCATCTCACCTTAGCAGTGTGTACAGAGAATAAAGAACATCATACTTTTATTTGATACTTTTATTTGAACACAATTGTGTTCTACCTTTATCTCTTCCTTTGATGTGCTGTGTGTCCTGGGCATATTATTTTACTTATCTAGGCCTAAATTTCTTTGTAAGATGAAGAGATATTTTAGTGTATTTTTAAAGCAGTATAACAAACTTTTAGATTTAATTCTTTAATAAACCCTACAATATTTTTAAAATTAAAGGAGTTATTACATTAGTATGGATTTACATTGTAAGTCCAAGTTTATAACATTTACTTTCACTGTCAAAAATAAGAACATAAATGAATACATTAGTGGTCCCTAAACTGCTCAGATATGATTCTAGTTCACAGCTGAGCATGTATTTTCAAATACAGCTTTAAAAATAGTTAAAATGTATTTGACAAACGCTATTGGGATCAAGTTGTTGCAGAAGCCCGAGGCACCTCTGTCGACCTTTTGAAAAGCTTCTGTAGGACGTCCTCTGAGCTTCTCCTTGGGAGGGCAGCATGCTCTCGGATACTTGTACAAGAAGTGATTTCTGAAGACTCGAGAACTGTAGTGTGCAGGACTCACTTATTTACATGCACTAGTATACTAGAAAAGGACCTTGAATGGCACTTCATCCACTCTGCTGACTTTTCTAATGATCGCTTCTATGATATTTTTGTAGGCTCAGCACTATGCTAGGGGCCGGGGATACAATAATAGTGAACAATACACATTCTCTGGTCTCTAGGGCCTAACGGACTTCCTCTTCCAAAACTGCTATCCCTCTTGTTTTTTAGATTTCACTTAATTTCAGCACCTAGTCACACTCGCTGGAAAATTTGGGATTGTTTTATTACTCCTGCCTCTCTCTTTTACCCCTATCCACAACCAAGTCCTATTTCTTAAATAATTCTGTTTCTACTGCTGCTGTTCTGAGAGCTTCATTAACTTTTAACCAAACTATTAAAAAAGCTGTGATTCATCTTGTTTCCTCCTGTTTTGTCCTCATCTACATTGTGGACAGAGTGATGAATGTAAAATCTAAATTGGATTATAAGAGTGGCTAAAACCCTTCAAAGAATTCCTGAGGTGCATAAAATAAAGTCTATGCCTCTTACTGTGTCTTAACACAGCTTATGTATTTCACCGTGATAGGGACCTTTCTTAGTCAGCTTGGGCTATATAACAAATATTGTATACTGCGTGGTTTAAACAACAAATATTTGTTTTTCACAGTTCTAGAGGCTGGGATCACAGCACTGGACAAATTGGCTCCTAGCTAGATCCCTCTTTCTGAATTAACTGAAATATTTGGCTTTATAAAAAAAATTCATGGTGTTTTAATTTTCATTTCATTGGAATTTGTCACTCAATGGAAAATATTTTTTATTGCATCTCTGAGAGAGGGATCCAGCTTCTTGAATACTTGCATTGATTGGGAGCTCATGTATATCAATATTTACTTAAAATAGTCATATCACTGTAAACACTATTTTTAAAATTATTCATTATCTCACTTATTCTAAATGCAGTTTCTCATGAAATTCATCAATTAAAAGTTTTTATTGAACATTTATTACACATACCACCCAGAATCTTTCAGTCTTTCAATGTTATTTTTATATGAACACTTGATTTTTAACACCTCATTGAGTTAGTCTTTGAGCAGAAACTCAGATTTAACATTACTAGCCTGGCCTGCATAGCTGAGTAAATTGAAAGAGCAGTATACTGTTGATGACAGTGAAAGGAGGAAACCCAGACTAAACCCAGACCTTCATATCATCAGTCTAACCCCATTGTTTCATAGATGAGAAAATGGAAGTCCAGAAAATTAATCCTTTGTCCAAATTCAGATGACAGTCAGGAAATAATAACATATTCTACACCTCATCAAACAGGAAATAAGCCCACAGATGCTTTTCATTTGTAAAAACAATGTTATAATGTAAGTAAAGTTCCTGTCATAGTGTGTAGAGCACCAGAAAATGTTAGTTCTGTATTGACTTTTCTTGTTTTTACCTGGGGCCAGTGGGAGAGATACCTCAAGTTTCTATAACTCCACAAAGAGAGAATGTGTCCTTGCACAAATTTGGCAGTGTACTACTGTGAGAAGGCTCAAACTTTTCTGCTTTCTGTAAGCATACCTGCAGCTTTATTTATTTATTTTCATTTGTTGACAAGAAGTAGTTGAGTAGAGTGCAGTGGTTAATTACATAGGCTTTGGCTCAACCAAGCCTAAAGATAAATTCTGATTCCCTCCATGACGTGGGGCAATTTATTTAACCTTTCAGAGTCTTTGTTTTCTGCTTGTAAAATATTGACAATAACATTGATCTCATAAGGTTTTTGTGAATGTTAAATAATATTATTAA
This sequence comes from Rhinolophus sinicus, assembly GCF_057876585.1. Taxonomy (NCBI): domain Eukaryota; kingdom Metazoa; phylum Chordata; class Mammalia; order Chiroptera; family Rhinolophidae; genus Rhinolophus; species Rhinolophus sinicus. The sequence continues at coordinate 43,807,173 of NC_142515.1, forward strand.
GTAAAGCACTTAACAGAGTTGAACACTGGAATAAGATAAACTATGATGCTTTTTAAATTAACGAACAAACTGAAACAAATTTGTGTGTTTAATTAGCCTATGTATCAATAGAGGCAAGTCATTCGGCTTGTACCTCTCTAATTTACACACAGGTAAAGTAAAAAACACGGGTCCTGTTGCCAGATGTCCTTGAGTTTGAATCACAGCTTGATCATTTACTAGATGTGTCACTGTAGACAAAACTTGGAGACTGACTTACTCTGTTTCCTTATCTGTAAAATGGGAAAAGTAATACAAAATTTCTAGCAGTGTTATGCGGAGTGCATGAGGTCATGTTTGCAATGTACAGTGTCAGGCACTACCGTGTTTCCCCGAAAATAAGACCTAGCTGGACCATCTGCTCTAATGCATCTTTTGGAGCAAAAATTAATATAAGACCCAGTATTATATGATATTATATGATACGATATGACATGACATGACATGATATTATATTATATTATATTAGGACCTGGTCTTATATATTAAAATAAGACTGGTCTTATATTAAAATAAGACCGGGTCTTATATTAATTTTTGCTCCAAAAGACGTAGTAGAGCTGATGGTCCAGCTAGGTCTTATTTTCGGGGAAACACAGTAGTAGGAACAGGACTGGATAAAAGGTGGTGATTGACTGATTAACAGTGCCAAGAGAAGAGATGTTTAATACATCTATTTTCAAACTTTCTGCCAGAGAACTCAAATCCATAAAAATCCAGATACCTGGGCCTGAATTCCTTAATGTAAACCAATTTACATCTAGCGTCAATTTTATAAAATCATGCTTCTGACAATTTTCAAGAGTTTAATAGTTAATGCACTGCTTGCCTTAGCTCACTATTGTGTCACTATAAATAATTGACTTTGCTGATTAACATTGATGATAAACTTTTTGGTAACAATTTTGTCATATACATGACATATTTTTTCAAGGCTTTATTTCAAGTGTCCTTGAAAAAAAGTATCTTTTAAGCTAAGTATCAAACTGTCACCTTAAGTATTTATGATTATAGTATTTTGTACTCTAGTCTGTAAGTGGTGCAACTTACATAAAAACATTTACCACACCAAAAGAAACATACCCACTAAAACTATTCTTAAGGTGATAAATTCTGCAGTCTTTTCTGACAAATGAAGAAATCAGGTCGTTCCTTAATGAGATCTATTCAGAAACAATAATGAATGCTGGAACTGGTTTTCTTGTCTTATTACTAAGAAGTAGTCTTCTCTGTAAGGGAATGAGAGAGAGGAAGACGAGAGAATGAAGGAAAATGGTAACAGTCTTGAGAAATGGGATATCTTATTCATCGTTGTGTTCCTAATAATACAGAGGCTGGCATATATTCGATGCTCAAAGTATTTTTTTGAATGAATGAATGAGGCTTTGGATCAAACATTTTATCCTGCCTTATTTAGTTCTCACAAAACAACCTTTATATTGTTTACAGTTTTGCTTTGGGTAAGAACTTAAGAGTAAATGGTGGATGGTTTGAATATTAAAATATCCCATATAATCAAGTTTTTCTCTTTTAAAATCTATGTTTGTTTTTCCTTATGTAGTCATAGACTGGGATTGAAAACATCTTTTTCTTCATATATTTTTTTTTTATTTTGGAGACGTTTTGTATTAGTAATTAAAGAGTGCGAATGAGCAGAACCATATTTAAAAAAATGTCAAAGAACTAGAATTTTAAGAGCTGTGATTTCTCTGCATTTATATGATGGGTGAAATGATTGATAATTGTAAAGATAAAATGCCATTCTTAGATTCATAAGAGGGAGAAAAAAAGGGTCTGTATTTTTAAAGTCTTTTGTTTTCCAGAGGACACCCCACCTGTCTGCCCTATATTATAACATCATTGAGAACTGGAAGGGGGTTAAGGTGTCTTCAGGAAAATTGGTCAGGCTGAAGGCAAAGGTGTATTTTTTCACCTTTTTTGTGACTTAAGAGTGACTTAAGACTTTGTAAAAGGACAACTGAAATTTATGAAACTTGACTCAAAATGTAGTCATTGTCTCATCAACTTCAGAGGCAGAAGTTGGGAACCCAGGCTCAAGAGTCATGTTTCTTTTTCGCTCTGACAGTAAAGCCATAGTAATGACCCAAAAGGTCCCACATGTAAATTTCATGGTAATAAAATTGTCTCAGTGTCCTTTCTTCTTCAATATAAGGAAATTGTAAAATCTTCCTGAAAATGTTACTTTCTTGTTTGAAAATAAAAGTATGAAAAGTTTAGGTTTGCAGAAGCTCCTCAACTCCCAGTCTGGGCCACATAAAATTATTTAAATCTCCTTATTATAGTAGAGAACAGATGCTATGAATTAGCTAGCTGAAGACAATTAAGTTAGTTGAAGACACTGAAAGCAGAAGAGAGCATTAGCAAAAGCCCCATTGTGTAAAACAATATGGTGCATATGGAGACTGAGATCTAGTTTAATATGATTGGAGTGTAACTCTAAGGTTGAATGGCAAGAGGAAGAATCCAGTGCAACAATGACAATGTATTGTTTCCTCTTTATAAAAAAAAAAAAAAAAAATCTAGATCCAGATGAAATCATCCACCAAATATGTGAGAGATACTCATCTGGAAGATTTTTAAAAAGGGAAGTGTTATCTTTAAATCACAATGCATTGTAAATCTACTCTTGGATCTCTAGTAACATGCTATGACAAGATGTAATGAGGCCAAGATAGCCTTATCAGCTGAAACTTGTAATGTGAGGGCCTGACGTCAGAATTTTCAACCCAATCCTTTTTTTTTTTTTTTTAATTGGGGAATATTGGAGAGCAGTGTGTTTTCCAGGGTCCATCAGCTCCAAGTCATTGTCCTTCAATCAAGTTGTGGAGGGCACAGCTGAGCCCCAAGTCCAGTTGCCATTTTCAATCTTTAGTTGCAGGCGGCACAGCCCACCATCCCATGCGGGAATTGAACTGGCAACCTTGCCTTTGAGAGCTCTCACTCTAACTAACTGAGCCATCTGGCCACCCCTCTGGCAGTTCAGTGGCAGCTCTTTGTGTTCAATCTAGTTGTGGAGGGCACAGCTTACTGGCCCATGTGGGAATCGAACTTGCAACTCTGTTGTTCAGAGCTCGCACTCTAACCAACTGAGCCATCCGGCCACCCCAACCCAATCCATTTTTAATCAATTTATTTATACCATGCTTTTATGCTTTTGCTTTTGACCAAGGTGTTATCCAAATTAGACTGACATTACTTTTTTCATGACCACCATAGCAACATAGCATAAGCAATGCTGAGAAATAAGGAAAGGAGGATAATTGGAATGACTTCAGGAAGAAGGTTAATTAAAGCAATAGAACAGAAGAACAAGTTACAGAAAATAGTCTCCTTAAAGTGAAGGATAACCAAACAGAGTTGGGGAAAGTGAGCAATGAGGATTTGGGAACATGATGAGCAGATCATCAATACTGGACTATCCTTAGGAAGTATGACTGGACAACTTTTCATTCTGATAAGAGATGCTGCCATTGGAGGAAAGGGTCAAACCAGGAAGATGTTTGTACTTTCAGACAGATTCTTATACTTTGAGCTAACACCTCTCATTGCTTTTTGGAGTTACTCCTTATTCACTCCACTGGACATTCCACATTCTAACCTGGTTTGTCTATTCAACAAGTTTCTTACCTGCTATTTCATGGAGACAATTGAAATTGTAGAGTTTCTTCATAAAATTTTACTTTCTCACAGATTGTCAATGGCCTGAAGCTGTGCTCTCATCATTCCTCCTCAATGTAAGTATGACCTTGGGAATCTTCCTTTAGGCCTTCTATTCAGTTCCATTAATGCTGACATGTGCTTCTCATATGTCCCAATCCTGTGGAATACACTGAGTGTGGCAGACACCAATAATTGCCAATCCGATGTCCATTTTTCCCTTCTGTCTTCCTTAGAAGGTTCAAGTTTTGTTTGAAGCAGTCATGTATCTAGCTAAGAGCCTTGCCTTACCAGAGCAGAGTTTTCTTATAGAAAGGGATGCCCACTAGACATAATTCTCACCTTTGTGGTGTGATCAAAAGCCTGCTCAAAATTTCTGAGAAAGGTTTTTCTTTCCTAATATAAGTGCTTACCTTTCTCCGTCTTTCTTCTTGGGAATGGAATAGCCATTGTGATAATGAAGTGACAGCTTGAGGACAGAAGCCTATGATAATGATGGCAGAGTGGAAAGTGGAAGAATGCCTGTGACACTGATCCTATTATAAATGCAGAACTTCAAACCTGGACTATTTACCTGAAAACTTCTTGTTATATAAGCAAAAGTATTTTTGGAGGAAAACATACTTAGAAGAAAAATACACAAAATACATTCCTCTTGTTTAGATAAGGAAAATATATTTAGTTGGAATTTTATTTTGTGTAGTCCCCTAACATCTTTAGTACATGTAGGATTTGGTTCCAGGAATTAGGGTTTTGAAAGAAAAACAAAAAACAAAACAAAACAAAACACAAGGTTACAAAATGAGTGGAGTGGAAAAGGCCAGGTTACAGGCTATTTGTGCAGTCTTATATTGCAGATTGGACAGAGTTGGTGATCCTTGTTAAGTATTTGATCAAACTACTGCTGTTGTTCCTTGGGAAGGTGACCATGGGCCGACCAAGATTGCAGTTTTAGGAGAAATGATAGAAAAATTTATGTGTTTCTGGATGTTATTTTGTCTTGACACTCTTAGAAAAGCCGAACAAAAAGGATAACCTTAGAGTAAAGCTAGCTGGTCTTCCATAGAGATGGAAAGATAGTCGCCTTTAGACCATGGCTTGGAAAGGTCTTTGTGGTTGTCAGTGGTGTCTGATTGTTCAACTGGGAAGGCAGTCCCCAGGCACATACCGGGAGGCCATGTGCTGCTAAACCTTGGAACCCTCCAGAAAGTAGTTCCTCCAAAATGCCCACATCAGATGTGGCCATGAAGGATGATGGAAGGAAGAGCTTCTAAGATGGTAGAGCCTAAGACTGTGGAGAGCAATGGAGAAAGGAGATCTACACAGAGAGAAACTAAAGGCTTACTGATAGTGAAGGAACGTCCTCTGTGGCCAGGACAGGGAGTTCATGCTATTGTTGCCCAGTCCGCTTGCTTCCCAGTTACATCCTTATTCTGAATGGAAGTTTTAATTTGTTTGTTGGGTTATACTTTTCATACTAGTTATTTGGAGGAAGATGATTTTTTAAAGCAATCAAAGTTGCCAGACCTGCAGACCTGTTATAGTACCAAGAGAACCTGGAATTTGAAGTGGCTATACCAGCTGTGTAAGATATTGGGATTATCTCTGTGTGGAAAGGAGGAATATGTATGTTCATGTTGGGTAGACAAAGGTTTGAAATATTCTTAATTGTCTGATAAATCTACATAATCACTCATATCCTTTTTAAAAGAACGTCAGTTTGGAGAGCATATCAGTAATGTGCACAGCCATAATATTTGTCTTCCCAGACTGCCTGGGAGATGGTATTACATAGTTCTGGCAATGAAATTTAAGCAGGTATCCATCAGTTATGTTGCATCCTTGATAAAGGTATTTCTCCTTCCTCTTCTCTCTCTCTCTCTTTTTTCTTTTTCATAGTAGCAAGTGTGAGGGCAGAAACCAGATGTAAAGCACAGCAGAGTGGAATGATGGAAGGTCTATGGCTCTGTTGATGTTGTGGGGTCACCACACCAGCCCCAGCCTGTTAAATCCATACTTTTTCTATGTGCGGGGGAACAAAATCACCATTTGGTTGGCCATGGGAGTAGGCTTTCTGTTCCATACAGCAGAACAACACTCCTTATTGATACAGACATCACAGGCTCTTCATACCTTTCGGGATCTGAGCATCCAGTGTGAGGAGCCTTCCCTAAAGGGCCTTGTTCCCATAAAAATCTTCCTTCTCTTCATATGCTCTTTCCATGCTGCCCTCTAATATTTATAGACTTTTTCTATCTTTAAAAACTCAAGCCCAAAGTCGTTCTATATGACACTAACTCCATTAACTATATTTTTAATTTTTAAAAACATGACAATGAGATACAGCTACATTCTTATAAAAATATTCACACAATATAGACCAACCACTAATTTTGTCCTTTCATTCTTTTCGTTGACTAAATCTGGAAAGTCAATATGTCAGCCAGCTCACATTTTTCTCTAATGTCTTAATTATTTGAGGTCAGGTGTCTGCCATCACCATGCCACTGAAAGAAGCGGTTGGCCAGGGACATATAAACTCTCGGATGATGTCCTTCAAAGATAATACTGAAGTGGGCATGAATGTACAGCTTTTACAGGCCAGACCAGGGTGCTGTCAGATTCAAGACAGGCCCAGAGGTGTTCAAAATAGGCCCTTGAATAGACACTCATTTCCTTTCACCAAATCACGGTTGGGCAAGTGAATCACAAACTTCGTTTTTTACAACCACAAGCCATGTGGTTTAGCAGAAATGACCTCGTTTTGGAGAATAATTATCAAAAGCTAATACTAATAATTCCTCTTTTAAAAATCCAAATAAAACATAATAAATGTCATATGTAAATGCTCATCTTATAAAACTAGGTAAGTGTAAAAGACGTCTTATGACTGTCAGGTTAAATCAATTTAAAAATCAGATTTGTTGTGAAAAATATTGAATATAGATCCTTTTATTTTATTTCTATAAGACCTGTGGACTTTGGCATTTTGATAGTGTTCTCTCTTCTACCTTACTGCACGATCAATCAAGCTAGTTAGAGAGATGCTTTTGGAATTGGAAAGACATGTTTGAGAACAACTGTTTTAGATATCTTTTAAAAGGACAATAATGAATAATGATCATATATTGAAACTAAGCAGACTTGTCCACAAAATCTCAGATTTTCATTTTTGTATACCTGGCTTAGTATTAATTTTTGTAAATACACTCCCCATTCCCTGTCAATTGGCTATCAATAAATGTTAAGAAAATGACAATATCTGACAACATGGGTCTTTATTTGTCAGATGATTCTGGGCCAGAATGGGTATCAATTTTGATTCACTGCTTTCAGAGCCGTTGGAACAGAATGGATTAGATTAGTAGGCATGAATAAATCTTAATTCTGTTGAAATTTATACCTGTCTAACGGTAAACACAGATAAATGCTTCTTTATCCAACAAGTTGCATCTGTTTGGATCTTGCAGAAGTTAAATGTTAACCTAAAACTCAATTTGTAGTAACATAGTAAATGTAACCTTAGATACTGATGGTATATGTCAGTATGTATTTTAGTGGAGACAGCAAGAGAATTCTACTAGCCAACATATTGTTTACTCAATTATATAATCATCCAAAATGTACATACTGTCATGGAGTTGGAAAAATAGGAGCTCCTTTAAACACAGAAAAAAATGTAGCCTTGAGAATTAAAATATTAGCTAGAATTTTCTGCTGATCATACAGCATAATTTATCCTTCGTCATAAAACTGGAACTGAGCTTTAAAGCTGTGTTTCCAAGAAATTGTAGTTGTATCTGTGTAAGGGAACTTAGAGAATGGGGGCGGGGATGGTGGAGAGACATTTTCCCCCCGACTGTATACCTTTTTGCACATTTTGAATTTCTTATTATGTGCATATAAAACCCTCTCAAACAATTGAATGATAGAAAAAAGAAAGAAAGAAAATAAAATGAACCAATGCTTCCTATTTAGAAGGAAACTCCAACAACTTCAATATTTATAAACAACTCACATGAGGGGACCTCTTGCCCTATAAAACCACGTCCAATACTCAGAGGATGTTCTGTTCTCTTTATAGTATCATCTGTGGTCCTCTCTGTCTTTTCACACTCAGTGTTACTTTGAGTGCAGTGACTTTTGCCTTATGTTTCTTTTACTTCTCTAGGATACTTCACAATGCTTTGCCTATAAAAGACATTCCTTACATAGAAGAAAAATAAGTGAGAAACAAAAAATACTGATTACTTTCTCATTGCTATCATCTAGGTATGAAGCCAAAGTTGATAGCAATATGTAGGGCTGGTAAATGGGTGTCCAGTAAAAGTCAATAGAGAGAATGAGCACCTTATCCTGGGATGCTGACGGGTGTCTCTGGTTTTCACGCAGGTAAAAGTGAGCTAACATGAAATAAAAACCAGGAAGTTGTAATGCCAAAAAGGTTAGAACTAACAACTCCCAAATAAGTGCCTCAGGCTCTCAGGAGCAATCTCTAAAATGAGAGAGTCCCATCAACTCCTTTGGCATTCATTTATTAGATTGTGTTTCAGGACCCTAATGCAAAAGATGCAGCAGTTAAAAAAAATTTCTTCACAGAATTGGATGTCAGGTATGCATGATTCCAAATAACTGGTTACAAAGTTAGCTGTTGGTTTTATTTTTCTGGTTTTATTCTTTTTCACTCAACTGATCAGGTAATTGGGATTTGAAGAGGTTAAAAGGTTATATTGTTTATTATTGTGAGCAATACTTTACACAAATGTGTCATACAAAAGAATATTTATGAGCACATGACGCTACCATCTTAATCTATTTCTGAATGCGTTCATATGTAATCTCTCAACCTGTAACTGCTTAGCAGGAAATGTGAATTACTACACTTTCCCTAATTGATCCCACTCTGGAGTCCCTCAGGTTCACTCCAGTCTTAAACTTCACCTCCGCAAAGTGTAATCAGTCTGACTGCCAGAGGCCAATTTGCGTATAGATTACCTGTCTCCAACTACCTCTAGGAAATGACTATCAAGAATGAAGCAAGAGCCAGAAGCAGCTAGGTCTTTCTGAAAGGTTGGATAATAAAAGTGAAGCATTGGATATTATCAAGATAAGTGTGGAGAGTGTGTAAGCAAGAAAGATCAACAATACCTCGTTGCTGCTGTTTCCTCCTACAATTTCCTACAGGGAGGTTTGGGCTGAGTGAAAGCTAAAAATCTATCAAGAACAGAATGTCATCAGTCATTCGAAAGCTAATATCTATAGAAGTCCTGCTCTTCAACTTGAAGCCATCCATAGTAATACAGGAACCAGATGAAATTCTACAAAACAATACTGCAATCACACAGCTAACCTCTCAAGCTTTTCAGCCTGGGGTTGACACTATTAAAATATTTGAAAGGAACTGCAAGGAAAAATTAATCTAGTCAAAGTTTCCTATGCCTGTATTGCTGCTACTGCAAGATGTTAAGACTGACTTGCCTTCTTTCTTGGTTGATTTGCACGCTTAGTGTTGATGATAAATGAGAATTGCAGAAGGTTATTTCATTGACTCCACTGCAGTGGAACAGCCTAAGGTAGTACCATACACTGGCCTTTCAGGTAAAGATGAATAACTCCTGCATTGAGTAGAGAAAAAAGAAGGAAACACTTCAATCTCCATGCTTATTATAAGAAGTTGGGAAGACCTGGCATTTTGAGAATCTTTCTATGCTTATTGAATTCCCTTTGTCCCTAAAGAAGACTCAAAAAGGATTTTTTAAAGCATTTCAGAGGCTCCTTTTATTTGATTGAAGCCATATTATATGAGAGGCAAGTGTTTTCCATTCATAGGATATTATTTGGCCCCCTCAGCATTTTTATTCTCTCTCCCACAGTGTTTGCCACAGTATCATTCCAATAGTTCAGAAACTGCTGCGAGTTTAATAAAATAATGGGTATCATTTTGGGGTGTCCCCAGCTGAAAAATTATTATGACTCAGAGCAGACTTCAGTTATTAGAAATTTCATTTGAAGATTCCCCTTTTCTTTACTTGTAGTCATTCTTATCAAATACACTGTTTCAATGTGTGTGCTGGAATAGTGGCATTAGGATGTGTGTGTGTGTGTATGTGTGTGTGTGTGTGTGTATTTGCTTATTAATAGAAACACTGCACCCCAGGAAACAATCACCATGACTTGAAATAATGAGAGAGTAAGAATAAACCTCAGTTATGGCTCGACAGCAGGCTGGATAATTGAATTATGTGATTTACATTTCATAATATGACTTTTTGAGGTAGGCTTTTAAAATGCCTTTTTAAAGATGAGCAGAACAAGGATCAGTAGGCCGGCTTGTGAGTGATGTGTTGGAATTGAAACTCAAGAATGTCCAACTTCAAAGCTATTTCTCCTTATGTTACACTGTGCTTCTCATCCCAACAGTAAACTTATAGACATGTTAAAAGTTTAGAAACTTTGTGAAAATTTTCATCTGTTTTTCTCTTCTTTCCTTCTCCCTCCTCCACCCACACCTGACAAAATAAAAAAAAGGAATCATTTGATTTTTATGGAGACAGTGCAACCGTGGTTGACGTGGAATGCAGTAGATGCTCAGTTGCTATCGGTTGTTTTTGTTACTTTTAAGTGTCATGAAAAGACTGGACAAAGATCTCAACCACCAAATCACTAATGACATTAAGTGTGATTACTATATACAGACGTACATAAATTTACACATCTTCTGAATGGGAAAATAAAAGGTTCAAGAATGGTTGTCTAAATGTTTCTGTACCATGTTTTATAGTCACAGCTGACTGGCTGTGAAATACTACCATTTCCACTTAATTTTATTCACTAGTTAATTCAGTCCTCTACTTTATTTGATCAGATCTAGAGCCAAATCATTTGTATTCATTTTGCACTGTGTTTTTGCAGTGTCTCTTGATCGCTTTTACATGCTAATACTGGCTAATTCAATTGGGATTTATTGAAGCAGCCCTTGAAAATTAACCACCTAATTTCTCATACAAAAAATAGACCTATTTCTCTTCACTTGTTTCTTTGAAGAATATATGTTAACGTAAAATGAAAGGTTGTCTTTTTGGTGCAAAACACAATACTTATGATATTAGAGGACAGATCTTAGAGAACAAATTTTGGCATGAGGTGGTAGACCCTCATGGGAATGCAGATTTTATTGTCTGTTTTTTTTGTTGTTGTTGTTGTTTTTTTCTGTAGGAGAAACTCTGGATGGAATACATTTTTCAGGAAAGCCAAGAGAGATTATCATTTGGCTGATGTTTAATATACTAATATTGTATTTGTTGCATTGTTTCAGTCACCTTGGTAATAATGGTGAGAACAGAAATTATTAGTGACTTTACAAAGGTTAAAGCATGGGGTTTTGGCTTGATTGATGAGTAACTTTGCAAGTTAAAAAAATCAATCAATCAATGAAATCAATCAATTTTAGTCCATTGGACATTATTTTTCATTTAACAGTACTGGGACCTAGGTCCTGAAAGGAATTAAACTATGAGCTCCATGCTCTCCCCAGTAATCTGACTGTACATGGAATTTTAGTTAATTGGAAACCTGTTACGTATGTCTCTCTTTTCATAGAACACAGGTAGTGCTTTCCTGTCAGAACCTGTCAATTCTCTTCAACCCCACCTACACAGTCAATTCAGATAGCTTCTGATTAAATCATGATTACATGCTCCCAGGAAAAGTCACAGAATCTCTAAAATGCAATTTTAACTCATCAGGTATTGAAATGCAAAATAGTATGAGGGTGAAAACTAAAGATTTTGGAGCCTAATTTCTTAGTTTGTACTCTAAATTTGTCACCTCCTAGCTGTATGACTTTATATAAATTACTTAACCCCTTGGATACCTCTGTTTTCTTATATGTAAAATGATCTAATAATGGCAGCAATTTCATAAATTTGCTATTCAGATGAATCTGCGGTATGAAGAGCTCAGAATAGTTTTCGGCATATCATAAATGCTCAAAAGTATTAGATATAACTATTATTATTATTACTACTATTATTATTTAGGTGGCCACAGTAAAGTCTTTTTGTTGTTGTTTATATTTTAGTTATCTCTTCATTGTTTTCTCAGCAATTTCCAATTGGAAAATGAAGACAGCATTTTCTTTTTTTTCTTTTGGAAATCAACTTTAAAAAAGGAGCAAAACTCAGAATTGTACATCCCAGCATCAGTTAAACTAAGAAACGTCTAAAATCCTAAATCACAAAATAAATAGATGAGTTTTCAAAAGCAAAGAAAATAGAGTTTGAAGAGGGAATGGAAAGGGATGTCAGAATTCAGAGACATCAATAGCATAGTCTTCTCCAAGGTTAGTTGCAGTCACACTCTGAAGAATTAAGCAACGCCTTTATTTGCAACTGTGGGGTTTGGTTGCACTGACTGGTAGACCCAGTGTGTGTTCTGCAGGGGCAGAGTGCTGAATTAACATTCAAAAAGATAAGTTAACAGGAGTTATCTATCAATAAAGCAAGTTTAAGAAGAGTGAGTGGACTGTGAGAAGACATAAAGATGTTTTCTTAATTTTCTATGAGAAATAAAAAGCAAAAAAGGCTCATACGCACAATCCTGGGTCATAAGTAAAATTGCTGCTACCCTGAATGTGGTCCTGGGTCTTCTACCATAGAATCTAGAGTAAATATTGTCTAAGAAATTCACCCCCTTTGGTAATGAGAAATCAAAATCAAACATCAACAGAATGTGTGTGTGTGTATGTGTGTGTGTGAAAATAAGAAAGCACAGGAAATATAAATGGCAGAATAATTAAACTTACAGGAAAAATCATTCAATAGAGCAGGTGAACTTTGTGAATAATATTTTCGATGAATTATTAAAGGAATAATTTTATAACAAGAGCACAGAGAAGATACAAGAACTTTTGAGTTAAGATAGGAAGACAAGAAAAAGAAATGAAAAGTTTATAATAGTTTCCTCTTTGGAAGTGAATTGATTACCAGTTGTTTCCTGCTTATATTATTCACATAAAGCACCCACATGAGAAAAAAACAATAAAACCAACAAGAAGTAGATTTTTTTTAAAAAAACACCTGGTACACTATTAAAAACAATAAATTTTCCCATTTTATGCAATAAGACAAAATGAAGACTATTTTAAAATTTAAAAAGGTGAAATGTGACCTGGCAGAGCTTAGAAAAGAAAACTAATTAGAAATGAAGGCAAAATTGGAGCGTACAAAAAGTAAATGGATAATATACTCAAAGCACAGTAAGGAGTAAAGTGGATAGAAATGCAAAATGAATTAATATTTAAATGGATCAGAAAAATAGAAAAAGATAACATTATGCAAAGGATATTAAGTATACCAAAAATTAGAGATTCAAAAGGAGAAAAATTATATAAATAAAGAGAAAATATATTTACAAATATAAGTCATGGAAACTTTCTGGAAATAAAAGAAGACACAAGTATACAGAGTTAAAAGGAGAACATGTTCAAGGAAGAACTGATAAGGATAGTTAAAAGTGGACAAAGCTCCCAACAAAGGAAGTCTCTCCAAATAATTTTATTTTATTTTTCTAAGATTTTTATTAAAAATATAATTAGCATACAATGTTCTATTAGTTTTAGGTGCACACAATAGTTATTCAAAATTTCTATACCTAAAGAAGATCACCACAATAAGTCCAGCAACCATCTGACACCATACTATGCTATCATAATATTATTAACTATATTCCCTTATGCTGTGTATTATATCCCCATGATTTATTATTTATTTATTTGTTTTGACTTTTTAAAATTAGTTTCAGGTGTACAAAACAATGTAATAGTTAAACATTTATCATTTATACCCCTCACATAGTGGGAACACCCCTCCCTCCATCTACTACCCCTCTGACATCGCACACAGCTATTACGTTTCCTCTGTCTCTATTCCTAATGCTGAACTCCACTTCTTGTAAATATATGTGTGTGTATATATATATATATATATATATATATATATATATATATATATATACATATATATATAAAATTGTAGTTGACATTCATTATTGTTCAGCTTCAGCTTCAGGTGTACAGTGCAGTGATCAGGCATCTGCATCATCCCTGAGCTGGTCTCTCTAATGAGACAAGTGTCCATCAGATACCCTAAAAAATTTTTACAACATTATTGATTACATTCCCCAAATTGACTTTGGTATCCCCGTGGCAATCTTGTGGTTACCGATTGTGTTTTCTAATCCCCTCACCTTCCCCCTTATCCCCACCCCCTCCTCCCATCTAGCAACCCTCAGTTTTTCCTCTATGTCTCTGAGACTGTTAAGAATTTTAAACCCAGCCAAGTTGTTGTACAGGGATAAAGGCACATATATATGTTAACATGCAAAACACAGGGTATAATATTTCCATGAGCAATTCTTGAAGAAACCATAGAAGATAAGCCATATTCAGTAATATATTAATGGAAAAAGTATAGCAAAATTGAAAAAGAAAAGTAATGGTTTGAATAAATCTAAAACATAAGTGGTTATTGTGGATTATAAACCCTGACATGTAAAATTATATAACTAATAGAAGTTTGAAGGGGAAAGGGAAGAGAATATAGCAAGTCATAAAAGTACACTGATTTTCATATACTTTATGCCGAAGGGTCAAATTTATCATTTAAGGCTGGTAAGTTAAATAATAGTTGTATACAATTATTTAAGGTACTATTAATGAAATAGTATAATTATAAACTCAGAGAATATTTGGGAAGGAAAGATAAAAAAATCAGTGGATATCTGCATCTTTTATACTCGGGAAGTACTTTAAAATTAAGTCAAATAACAGAGATATGAAGATACTTAGTAGTAAATTGGTAAACACACAGCCAGTAAAATGAATAAAACTGATTGATGGGGGTTGATAAGAGGGATGAGGGGATAAGGGTATAATAATTTTATTACTGCATTTAATAAAGAATAAACAGGTACAACAATAGAGAATTTAGAGCATTATATAATTTTATACTTGTAGAGTTAAATACTATAATGAAAAAATATAACCTTTCAAGTTAGCAGAAGAAAAAACAAAGCAAAAGTTAATAAATAGCCAACATAAAGCCATGAAAATAGAAAACATGACAGCATTAAGACCAAATATGTCTGCCTTATCAAACCATTTAAATGGCCAATGTCATCAATAAAAGAAACATTCAGATTATACCAAAAAGCAAAACCCAGTAGATGTTGTATATAAGAAATGCACATTAAATAAAATGACTCAGAAAAGGTTTTCAAAAAGGGCGAACAAAATGGAAACAAATAAAACAGGGATAACAATCTTAATATAAGAGAAGGTTGATTTCAGTACAAAAATATGAGACGGAGAAGTAAACTTTATAAAAAAAATAAAGGGTGCAATTCACGAGGAAGATTTAGGAGTTGCAAATATCTACATACCAGATAACGTAGAATGGTTCTTAAATTGCACAGCATGTTGGAATCATCAAAAGATCCTTAAAAAATGCCGATGTTTCCACTCACATATTCTGATTTAATTGATATGGAGTGTGACCTGGATATCAGATTTAGAAAGCTCCCCGGGTAATTCCAATATGCAGCAAAATCTGAGAATAAGTGACTTAGCATAAATAATAAGTAAATAGAAAAACACTATAGGAGACAAATGAAGAAATAGATGAAAACAATTAAAAAAGCAAACAACTTATTCTTCATCTCCTTTGCTCCACAAAAGATTATAGAAAACAAGTAAGTCTATAGATGACCTAAATAACATAATTAGTAAGGTAAACTCTACATTTTTATGTACGAGGAGAGTTTGTATATGCTTGTGTAAGTGAAGTTTTTACCCAACAACAAGAAATGCCCCTTCCATCTGTTTTCATGTACACAAAATAACTTTCACACAAATGTTATTAAAAATATATTAAGTATACCTCAATAAATTCCAAAGTATAAGTACAGTAAAAATCTTTTAAGATTGCAATGTAGCAAACTTCAAAATTAGGAGCAAGGAAACTAGAAAACATTATTTCCTACCACCTAGAAACAAAGCAGATAAAATGTACAAATTGTCTCTGTTAAGGCATGGATGAAAGAGGAAGTAATTTTTCTCTCCATTTCTTAGGCATCCCCTACGCCTTCCTTCCAATTACTATATCGTTTATTTGCTCTGGACTATATTTTTATCCAAATCTTGAGAACTTTTCCTAGGGATGAAGTGCAGTTCATTTTCCTCCCCATTTTCTAGGGTTTATTGTCTGCAAAAGGTTTTTGTGTAAAAACAGAAAGAAAGGGAGTCCTAGGTTTCTGTAGCAATGAGGAGGCTGAAGACATGAGGAATAGTAGGGACTGGAGGGGGCAGTGAGGAAAGTACTTTTCTTACTTCTCTGTGGGCCAGAACAGCACCTGAAACTTGCATCTGAGCAGGAAAAGCTTCCCAGTTAAGTTGGGGATATGGTCCCACAAAATCCAAGCAGCGTGGGGCCATTCCAGAAGAGTCTGCAACCTCTGGAGCCCCTGTAAAGTCATAGTGGCTATCGCTCCAACTAGCTCTAGTCACAGGTGCTGACTCGGCTTCCTCGGTGGATCTGACTTTGCTTTTTTGCTTAATCTCTCTCTCTCTCTCTCTCTCTCTCTCTCTCTCTCTCTCTCTCTCTCTCTTTCAATCCTGGCTTTATTGTTGTTTTCACTGGACTATTCTTATTCTATTCTATTCTATATTATGCTATGCTGTGCCATACCATCTCAGCCCACCGTAGCCCACCCCACCCCACCCCACCCCACCCAAACTTATAATCTCAGAGTTCCCAGCCACCAAAATGGAAGTCCAACCACTTAAAGGGAGGACCAAATTTGAGGTGAGGGTAGATTTTCTACTCTTCTGGCTTTCTTAACAACCTGTGTTATTTTACCCTCTCGTAGGATATTGAAATGCCACTTATTTGTGATACTTTTTTTTCCCAGGGTACAAGAAATTTTATGTACTGGTAACAAATTTATGAGATGTATGTACAAACATATCTATCTATCTATCTATCTATCTATCTATCTATCTATCTATTTAAAGTTAATTGAGGTGACAATGGTTAGTAAAGTTGCATAGGTTTCAAGTATACAATTCTGTAATACATCATCTGCATATCACATTGTATTGTTTATTTGTGCTACTTTCAAAATAAATCTTCAATATTTAAATCTACCAGTTATGTATTTAAGGCTGATTGAATGAAAGGAAGTTTCTCTTTGTTTCAAAGTTTACTCTTTCCAGATATCTTTTCCTTGTCCTTGTTCCTCTGCACTTCTCACCCCCAACTAAGTACTTCATCTTCTATGCTAAAGTTCAGTACTGATAACACAAAGAAGGAACATGGTAAACACTTGAAGGAATAAATTAACTTCTCTCTTTCAGGCTTAGACTGACTTACCTCAAGTCAATCAAAATCTGGTCTGAATTTCAGTTAAATTTGTGAGGAAGTTGATAAATTTATACACATGTATTGTGACTAATAGAAGCTCTAGCCACTTTTCTTATGTCCCTGTCTCTCTCTCTCTCTTTAAAATTTTTAATTTAATTTAAATTTTTTTTTAGTTTGGAATCTCACCTAATTTAAATGGAATGGAATTTCTGACATTGTAGTTAGGTAAATGAGTGGGAAATTAGTCAATAAATAGCCTAATATTTGTCACATCTCTAACACTTCTGCTCTCCACCTCTTTAGTTCTTACTCAATGGAAGATGCTACTGGTCTGTAAGGCTGTGTTCCTGCTTTGCTCTATTTCAGTGTCCAAGTGAAATCTTTCCATTCTGTAACTTTTGGATAGTAAATTTCTTTAGTTCTGAGAGTCTGTCTCTTGGTTTTGCTGAGAGTACACTAAGTTATAAATCACTGAAGTTTTCCTTTAATTTGATAATTTACTGTTTTATAGACAGTGGTTGTTCAGATGGCTAGAAACAGATTGGTTCACTAAAGATGGATTGTTTTGATCCACTGGATCTAAGATTTAATGAAATAATCTTTGACAAACTAATTGATTTCAGATAATACCAGTCATGGAGGAAGAAAAACTGACAAGTGTCTCTCTCTTGACCGAACAGTGTTCAACACTATTGAGCAGGTGAAATTGTGGACAACCTTGTGTAAACTTAATGCTCTTACCCCTTCTGCCTTCTCTCGGGTGATGTGTTCGCAACCAGACTGGACTTCTCCCAAAATCGGTAGGGAAGAAAAGTTTCAGAGTCTTTTCTGACTTAAAAATTGATTTTGTTGTTTAATGGTTGCTGTTTTACTTATTGGAGATCCAAAATAGTCTGTTTGCTCTGCCATGACAATTGCTGACTTAGGCAATAGCTAGAAATGTAAATTTCTGTCTGTTTTAATGCATTCATTAGTTGAAAAGACATATGGGGAAAAGAAGTACTAGACATTAAATGTTAAAGCGGTATTTTTTACACTGAATTTGAGGAACACCGATGCCAATAACTATTCAGTTGAAAAATGGTTTCAGGGGTCAGATGCTTTAGGGAAACAAAGTTAAACAGGTTTCTTTTCCTTTAGGGTTTCTCTGAACTTATAATATGATAATGTGCACTGTGAATTCCCAAGAAGGAAGTTATAGTACAGCAGTTTCTCTGTTGTTTAACTGCAGAACTTTTGTATTTTAAAGAGCACCTTCTAATTCATGTGGTAACTAGTATTCTTAATTGCCTTTTAATGTTAATGGATAATTTTGAATCTTTTAGGGAAAACATTTTTAGAAACATAAAAATAATTCTTCAATTTTCCTATTTTAATTTCTATTTTTTATAAAAGTTTATTCAAATTTTCTATACTGAGTCACCTTATATTTTAAAACCTATTAGATATTATCATTAATAATACCCAAATTGTGTGACAGTTTCAATTATAACAGCATGATTCGTGAGTTTGATGATATTAAAGAAAATATAAATTTTATGGAATGAATATAAAATAATGTTGTTTGGCCCATGAATAGAATACTCAGGCATGAGCAATAACAAATTCAGGTATCTTTGATATTTTGTCATTTTTCATTTATATAACAATCATAGATTTATATCTATAAACTTAATTATATATTATAAGTATACTAATATATGTAATTTAGATATGTTAATTTATATATACATTTCAGTTATTTTGAATATGTTCATTCAGGTAGGAGGATAAAAGGCATTTTATTTTATAACAGTTTTAAAACTTGATTTATAACATGTAAACATGTCGGCATGCTGTGTATGGCCTCCATTTGTACTCTTATCCCAGACTGGCCACGGTGACTCCTAGATGTTTGCCAGCTTTAGAAGGGACATCTTGTACTGAAATGGAAGCTTTGTCTGCCAAACAGGAAGCACATCTTCCCCCCAAGAATCTTCATTCCTCTGTCTAGCTGCTCCCCTTCATGTACAGAGTGGACAGATAACCACTGGCTCATATAACCACTCACATACCACTGGTATCGAATTTTGTTGATTACATTGAGCTCATTTCCAAGAATGAGAGGCTAATGCATGGTTTTCTAGAAATAATTAGAAAAAAGCAGGGAACCATCAGTATTTAGCAATCATAAAATAAAGCTTTTGGCCAGATCAGAACAGAACAAGCAATATGGACACACAGCAGAGGATTCAGATGGTCATAACTTGTGCCTCATCCTCCTTTGCAAGATGGAATGGAAGACTTTTACCAGAATTTAATGTTTGACATTTATAGTTCTCTGAAAGTAAGGATGTGTTGTGTATCTTATTACACAGTATAGACTGAGTTTTATGTCTGATTATTATAATGATATAAGATTATTATAATTAAGTTTCTGGTACCCAGGATGAGGAAACTAAGGGAAGGAGTCTCTATGATGGAATATTGTCTTAAAATGGCTTTTATTTTTATTTTTGTTCAATGTGAACTTTAATTTGATCCAATGGTCTTTATTTATTCTGCTTTAAATAAAGGGATAGAGTTTATTTCTTTTTAAGTAAAATTTGTATGCATGAAATTCACAGATTTCTTTTTAAGTAAAATTTGTATGCATGAAATTCACAGATTTTAAAAACTGAGTTTGAATGAATGTATACACTCATTTAACTGTCACCAAGCTATATAAACTTTAGCACTTTCATTAAGTGTTTGTTGAGTGGCTGACTAACTTAGGGGGATGAGGTACATCATCCAAGTTCACATAGAAAGTGTAGGGACTTAGATGTTGAGCTCAAGTGTCTCTGACTACAAAACCCGGCTAGTTAACTTTTGACAGAATGGATGTTCATTTAAGGTCTATTTCATAGACCTTTGAACTTCAGTCATCACCAAGATTGTTAGTAAGTTCTCAGATACTACAGAATAGTATCTAGACTCCAAACCAATACCTGCTTTGCTCTTCTTTGGCAGAGCAGATATATTTCTGAAATCTGCTTATTGCTTTATTATTCAATGTGCTTAAATCTACTTTATTTCATGATCTTCTGAAAAATGTTCAAAGAAATATTTCATTCACATCTAAAACTTGCAGAAATGGGCTATCATTTTGTAAAGTTTATAAGTTGGTAAGACAAAAATATGCTACGCTAAACTACTTCCTATGTATTTTAAAGATTTTTATTAAAAATATATCTAACATGCAATACTGTATTAGTTTCAGGTGTGCACCATGGTTATTCAACATTTATATACCTAAAAACGTGATCACTGTAATAAGTACAGCAACCATTTGACACCGCACTATGATATCACAATATTATTGATTATATTCCCTATGCTGTATCTTACATCCCCATGACTTACTTATTTTACACCTGGAAATTTGGACTTCCTACTCTCCTTTACCTACCCCCTCCCCTTTTTATATTTTTCAATTACAGTTGATATTCAATATTCTTTAATATTAATTTCAGGTGTACAGCACAGAGGTTAGACATTTATATAATTAAAAAAATGATTTCCTGACTAGTTTAGTACCCACCTGGCACCAAACATGGTTATTACCATCTCATTGACTATATTCCCTACGCTTTACTTGACATCCCAATGACTATTTTGTAACTACCAATTTGTACTTAATCCCTTCAGCTTTTTACCCTGCTCCCCAACCCTCTCTCATCTTTCACCCCAACGAATGTAGTACCCATCTGACATCATACATAGTTATTACTGTATTATTAACTATATCCTTATTCTATACCTTACATTCCCATAACTACTTTGTAACAAACGATTTGTACTTCTTAATCCTTTCCTCTTTTTCACCCACACCCTTAGCCCCCCTCCCATCTGTCAACTATCAAAATGTTTTCTGTATCTATGAGTGTGTTTCTGTTTTGCTTGATTGTTTTGTTCTTTAGATTCCACATATATGCAAAATCACAGTGAATGTGTCTTTCTTTGTCTGACAGTCCATTCAGCATAATACCCTTCAGGTCCATCCATTGTACTGCAGATGGCGAGAACCCATTCCCTTCCATGGTCGAGCAATATTTCATTGTATATATGTACCGCTTCCTCTTTATCCATACTTCCATCTACAGACAACCCAAGCTGCCTCCACATCTTGGCCATTGAAAACAATGCTTCAGTGAACATATAGATTCACATGTCCCCTCAAAATAGCGTTTTGGGTTTCTTCTAATAAATGCCCAGAAGTGGGATTACTGGGTCCTTCTTTGTCTTTTGTTATAGCCTTTGTTTTAAAGCCTGTTTTGTCTGGTATAAGTATTGCTACCCCAGCACTTTTTGTTTCCATTTTCATGAAATATCTTTGTCCATTTCTTTACTTTCCAGTGCTGAGCCTGGAGCTACTCAGCAAGTCTCAGAGCACACTGAGGCCAGTTGCTGCCTAACTGAGGCCTGCTGACTCTTGATAGTTTTTCAGGAAAGAGTGCAATGCAGCTAAGGCTGGCTGCTGGCAGAGAAAGTACCTTTGGTTTTGGGGGGAGTTGGGTAGGGCAGTTTCCCAGTGAGTCAGCAGGTTGGAGCAGTGGGGCTCACCAGACCAATCAGATTCAGATTTGACCTGTGGGGGAGGTGTCAACACAGGAAAGATGGTGCCTGCCTACCGGCTGCATAGGATGAGGCCCACTCATAAGGAAAATGACTACTGTCCTCCAGCTCTGGCCTGGAAGCTACACACCTTAGTCTGCTCTACTGTATGCCTCTGATACCTCCAAGTCCTCATACCACTGCTGGAGCACAGGTGAGCACCTGCAAGTGAGTGAGTCTGTGCACAGGCACTTTAAGAGGACTTCTGTGTTTCTCCCAGAATTCCATCCAACTTGTACATTTGGAATCCCCACTGGTTTTTACAGCCAGATGTTTTGGGGGCTCCTCTTCCTGGCACCAGTACTCTGGGCTGGGGAGCTTGGTGTGGGACTATGATTTCTTTCTTCTCTGGGGTGAACCTCCGTGGCTGAGGTATCCCTTCTAGTTCTCAACTCCAGGAGGTTTGGGGCTAGCCCGTTTCACATCTCTGTTTCTCCTACTAGTCTTGACGTGGTGTCTTCTTTATATCCTTAGTTATAAAACTTCTGTTCAGCTAGACTTCAGATGATTCTCCAGGTTCGTTGTTCTGTAATGTAGTTGTAATTTTAATGTATTCATGGAAGGAAGTAGGCACAGTGTTTATCAACTCTGTCATCTTGGATCTCTACCACATTTTTTTAAATTCATTCGTCAATGGACACTTAGGTTGTCTCTGTGTCTTAGGTATTGTAAATAATGCTACAATGAACACATATCTTTTTGATATAGTCATTTAATTTCCTTTGAATATATACCTAGAAGTGGGAATACTAAATCATATGGCAGTTCTATTTTTTAATTTCTTGAGGAGCTTCCATATTGTTTTCCAAAATGGCTGCACCAATTTACATTCCCACCAACAGTATACAAGGGATCCTTTTTTCTCCACATTTTGCCAACACTTATTTCTTGTCTTTTTAAAAATTTCTATCCTGACAAGTGTGAAGTGATTTCACATTGTGGTTTTGATTTGCATTTCCCTGATGGTTAATGATGTTGAAAAATTTTTCATGTACCTGTTGGCCATTTGTATATCCTCTTTGGAAAACTGCATGTTTAAGTTTTTTGTCCATTTTTAATCAGATTTTTTTCTTTGCTATTGAGTTATATGAATTCTGTATGTATTTTGGATGTTAATCCCATATCAGATATTTTCTCATTTCACAGGTTGCCTTTTCAGTTTTTTGATTATTTCTTTTGTAATGTAGATACTTTTTAATTTACTTTAGCCCCACTTGTTTATTTTCGGTTTTGTTACTTGTGCTTCAATGTCATATTTAAAAAGTCATTGCTAAGACCAATGTCATGGAGTGTTTTCCCTATATTTTTTCTTCTGGAATTTTTCAGTTTCAGTTCTTATATTAAATCTTTAATCCATTTTAGGAACTTTGATGTCTCAGTTTTATTTTCCTTTCTTAAAATTGCTTTGGCTATTAGAGCCTTTTGTGATTGCATAGGAAATTTAGGGCTATTTTTTCTTTCTTTGTTTTATTTCTTTGAAAAAATGCCTTTGGAATTTTTATAGGGATTATATTGAATCTACAGATGGCTTTGTGTAGTATGGATATTTTAACAAAATTAATTCTTTAAATCCATGAACATGAGATACCTTTCCATTTATTTCTGTCAATCTTTTTTCATCTATGACTTTATGTTTAGTGTACGGAGCTTTCACTTTCTTGGTTGAATTTATTCATAAGTATTTTATTGTTTTTGATGCTATTGTGAATGGGGTTGTTTTCTATATTTCCTTTTTAGTAGTTTATGTTTATTTTATAGACACGCAGCTGTACCCCACAATTGGGTGGCGCTGGGGACTGTGTTCCACTCTTGGGCAGGGTCACTGTCTGGGATCTTGGGTTGGATTGGGCTGCAGACTTTGTCTCCACATCTGAGTGGGGTCATTGGTTGGGCTCCCTGCCTGGGCAAAGCTGCAGGCTGCTGTCACCAATTAGGCAGAGCTGTATGCTGGGCTCCACTGTAAGGTCGATTGGTAGGCTAGACTGCAAGGATGATAGGGGTTGCTTTTCAGACTCCCTGGTTTTCCAGAGCCAGAGACTGCTCAACAGTTGGACAAGGCTGCTGGCTTGGCTCCCTGCCTAGGTGCACCATACTTTGTGCTCAGTGGATGCCAGGTGTCTGTTGCTATGCTTTTGCATGGGGCAGGAGTGAAGGCTATGCTGAACAGTTTGACAAACCTGCAAGTTTGCTCTCCTGCTGGGAGGGCTGTAGGATGTGCTCCATAGTTAGCATGGTCTGTTGGCTGGGAATCCAAATCAAGCAGAACTGACAACTGAGCTCCCTCTCCAGGTAGGGCCACCAGCTTGGCTCTACAGATGGGTAAAGCTGCTAGCTGGTATCTCTACTCAGATGATTCTGCAAGCAGGAGCATTGTCCACCTAGGTCTGAATCACAGTTGCTGTAAGACTCCCCCCTTCTCCATCTCTATCTGATCTCCAGTGGTCAAGCTTCACAGTTTCCTCCAGTGATCCCCATAAAGTGAGGCCCAAGTAAACCTCCCAGGAAGTGTTCTGTAATGATGGGGAAGCTAGATGTCACCTGGGGTTCTCTTTTTCCCACTGGAGAAACTGTAAGACTGTGGGGGGGACCCTCTTGGTATAGGGCTGTGCTGACTTCGGGTAGGGCCGATGTGGTCAAAGTGGAAAAAGGCCTCCTAGCCTTGTAATGTGGTGCTTCTCAGTCTGTTTTTCATGGCAGTGCTTCAGCCTGACCCCTGTGTTCTGCGATTTCCACAAGAGTGATTGTCTATGAATAGTCACTAGCTGGTCTTCTTTTGAGGGATACTGAAGTTGGAAAGACCTGTGTTACCATATTGTTCGTGTTGCTGTACTTTTATTGGATAATTTAAATAGCCCCTTCAAATAATGCTCTAGTCTGAAGGGAATAAGCAAACCCCAATGTCCCAGATTTGATTCTTCTACCTTTCCTAAGATACTGTGTGTATGTGTGGGGTGGGGCAGAGGTGGTGAGGTAAGAATTTAGCCAGTGAAAGTCAAGGTCTTTAACCTTTGTTTTACTGACTCCTCTAATCTCAAGACAGTGTCTTCTGTTCATTTGGTTATTTACTTGCTTTTCAATGATCTGGATTCTGTTCATTTGACCAGAGACTGGTGTTGCTTCCTGGATGACTTGGCCTCTTTTTATCACTCATAGTGCTGTAGACCCATGTGAGGTCCGGTGTGATTTGCATTCAACTCTATCTGGGTGATTTTCTGTGCTCCCTTCTCTAGGAGGCCTGTCTGGAAACTCTCCAGCCAGTCTATCCATTCCTTCTGAGCTCAGTCTGTGATGCTGAGGAACCAACGCTGACTCAGTGAGCTAATTCCCTGGGCTAACATAACATTAAAGTTATGCTAGGGTGGCAATAGCCCAAATATGTACTGGGCAGCCAGCAAGTCAGCTGCCTCACAGAGACATAACAGTAAGGTCTCCTTCTACTTCGCTGTTTGGTGTGTTTCCTAGGAGGAGGCTCCAAGAGGAAAAATAGGAGAAGTCATTACGAGCTCTCTTCTTCCTATTTCCCTTTCTTTTGCCCTCTCCTGTACTCTAGTGTTAGGAAAATAGTGGACTTTTGTTTGTTTCATTTTTTGCTTGCTTACCCCACATCACATTCTTTTTCAAACATGGGTCACTAGAAGAGAGATATTCTCTACATTTTAAGAGCACTTTATGATTTGAGTGATTAATGCTTATTTGCTGTTATGGAAATGGTTGAGCTTATTTGCTGAGATGGTTGGTGGAAGAAGAAATTTTAAAAAGTCTTTCGTAACAGTTATTTTACACGCCAAGGACTGAATATCATATAATCCTTTTACTTTGCATTTCTTTCATGATAGAATCCAGACTTCCCTCAAACACATACATGTCTCCAATGGTCTAGAAAAGACAAAAGTGAAAAATCACATTAAAACTTTATAATATTACTCATCCAATGGAAGAAATAGGTATGGGCATTGTATTCAGGGAACTTATCTATTCCTGATTTAGACAGAACATAGTTGCTTGATTGACTGTATTTTTCACTTTTAAATCAGCTGAGATAATTTGGCTAAACAATATAGAAATTTGAATTTTTTTTTCAAGGAAAATGTTTTAATTTTTAAATTGCTATATTTAGGGGAAAAGAAAGTTTTCACTACAATTTTACAATTGTACTTAAGATGGCTTTATTTTTCTTTTTATACATCATAAAAAAAAAACTACTATAAAAGAGTATTTACATATAATGTGGTAATTACGGATTTTTTTCTTGACTTGCCTGACTCCAGATAAGTGCTTTAACTGTGATTTTTACTTCGTAAGTTCTGTGGAATCTGCATGTGATTCCTTCTACTCTGCATTGTTTCTGTGCTAAGCTCCCCATACCACACCCATGACTGGTGGCACAGGAATGTAATAATAGTAGGAACAGCCTCTGAAAGTCATTTCAGAACTAATCCTAGAGAAGATGGATAATCTTTATATGCTACAATAAATCTAATGCCTAGAACTAATCTGTATTAAGAGATGAATAATAAAAGCACCATTTGATCTTTGTAATTTTTAGAAAAACAATTACATGTAGGATAGTGATTGGCATACATAATAGATATTCAATAAATACCTCCTGTTGCCGTTTTCACTGATTTGCTACTTGATAATTATCTATCATTTCATGTTAGGAGATAATGAAATGCTGAGTAGTTACTGGTGTTTCTGAAATATCTAGTGAATTTTCCATTCTGTGCTCTATATTATTTTCTAAAACTTGTCAGAAATAACAATCTTTTTTTAAAAAGGGTTTTGATAGAGTCAATGATAGGAATATACTGAGTGATTTGAGTCTTACCTCAAGATTATTCTTCAGGGCCTTCGATTTTGATTTGTATCTTTGCACTACAATAAAGAGGGCATAATTACTCTCTGTTCACTACTCACAACCTTTGATTATCTGACTTCACAATTATTAATTCCTTCACACAAATATCTCTTTTAAAAGTTGTCATATGGGTACTTGACTTATCGGGGGAATCACTTTGTAGATTGCGTAGATGCCTGACCACTGCGCTGTACACCTGAAGCTGAAGTAGAATAATAACAAATATCAACTATAATTAAGTGTGTGTGTGTGTGTGTGTGTGTGTGTGTGTGTGTGTGTATGTGTATGTGTGTGTGTGGTCACAGGATGTAAAGTACAGCATACGGAATATTGTCAGTGGTACTGTAACAGCTATATACGATGTCAGAGGGGTAGTAGACTTGGTGGGAGGGCGTTATCACTTTGTGAGAGGTGTAAATATCTAATCATTATGTTGTTTTGTACACCTGAAACTAATATTTAAAAAATCAAACTAAAACATAGTTACCAATGACCTCTTTTTTTAACAAACCCAATTGTTTCTTCCAAGTCTCCATCCTTCATGCTCCTCTTCAGCCTGTGACAATGTGGACCATTCTTCTTCCTGGCTCTACTCCTTTCATTTCCCAATACTATTCAGTTTCTTATGACTCTCTTTTATGACCCTTTTTGCAGAATAGGCTTATATGCTTCTACCCCATATTCTTGCCTTGCCCATTAACAATGTAGGCGTTTCCAAACCTCTCTTCTGCAATAGTTTTTATATTACTGTTTGTCGTTACTATATTTTTATATTACTATATTTTTGTAGTAGCCAGTTTCCAAAGACACACTCCTGCTCCACTAAACCACACCTCCTTGTACTCATATAGTCCTCTGGAATCTGTGCTGAACCCTTGACTTGCTGGTAACCAGTAGAATGTGACAGAAGGAACACTGGGTAAATTCTGAGGTTAGGTCAGATGAAGCCTCATGGCTTCCATCTTGACTTCTTGGAACACTCTTGCTTAAATCCTTGAACTACTTACGACCAAAAGACGTTCACTACCATTACTGAGAGGCCACAGTCCAGTCAATCCCAGCCTTCCAGCCATCCCCATCAATGTAGGTGAGGAAAGCCATGGGGTCTTATAAACAAGTTCATCTGCCAGCTGAATACTGTATTATGAATGCCACGTAGAGAAACATGGCCTCACTCAGCCTTGCTTGAATTCCTAACTCAAAATGTCATGAGGTATAATAAAATTGTTATTCTAAATCAGTACATTTTAGAGATTTTTGTTATGCAGCAGTGTCAACTAGTTCTATTACTTCATAACACCTGTATAAGGTTAAAACTCAGAACTGGATGTAGCCTTTTCTCTGACCTCTATTGTAGTTTGACTTTAAATTCTCTTCTCTTGGTATTTCTCTATATCTGTACTAATGCCATGCTATTTTAATGATAAAAACATTTTAATATGTTTTATTTTGGCATTTGGTAAGCTAAACCCTCATTTCTTTTTTTCTTTAGTTTTCTAGCTATTTTTGAAAATGTAACAGCTGATAGGGACATCATCTTAAATCACTGCAGAAATCACTTAAAAAAATAGGATAGGCATTTGGGAAAAGATACATCATACTAAATACAATCCTAATGATTCAGAAATATAAAAAATAAAGCTAAGAACTTAAACACTTTCATCACACAAAATAATTGTAACTAGTATGGTGATGGAAATTAACTAGACTTGTGGCGATCACTTTGCAATATAAACAAATATCAAATCATTATGCTGTATACCTGAAACTGATATAATGTCATATGTGAGTTGTATCTCAATAAAAAAATGAAACTATCCAAGTACTGGAAGAAAACATGGATGAATTTCTAGGTATATGGAAAGTTTTCCTATCCATGACTCAAAATCAATATGCAACTAAAGAAAAGATTGATAAGTTGATAAATGGTGGCAAAAAAAAAAAAAAAAAAAAAAAAGGACAAATAACATGAAAATACAAACTGACAAATTTGGGGAAAATATTTATAATATGTATTACAGATAAAGGGTAATCTTTATATATAGGAATCTTAAAATCAATGAAAAAGAGATAAACTTCAAATAAAAACTTGATAGAAAAATAGTCAAAAGACATTAAAATACATTTCATAGAAACGCATGTAAAAATGGCCCTTAAATATATAAAAGATGTTCAACTTTACTCATAAAATAAATTAAAATTAAAGAATATACTGCAATACCATTTGTCACCAATAAGAGTCACAAAAAATCCAACCGGTTGCCTTTTGTTGATAGAGCTTTCAGGAAAAAGGCATTTTTATACATTGCTGATGGAGTACAAAACGTTTCAGCTCCTGTGCCCGGTAGCAATTTACTATGTCTCACCTCCAAACCTTCTTCATTGCCTTCCTTATGATGCTGGAACTGGATCTTGTGAACATTTCTCTTTTGTCAGCTGGCATGTTAAGCTTTACAAGTAGAGGACACTGCAAGAAGAAGGAGGTTCTCTACATGTTTCCACTGTGCTGTCCTGTCTTCTTGCTTCTGGGGTGCTTGGCTGGTATATGGGACACTCAGTGGAGCTCATCCCCAGTGAGTTTCGGTAGCAGCCCCACAGGCAGGGTCTAGGTGAGTTCTACAGGTAACCTAGTTGATTTCCCAGAAATTTCAACATCCCTCCAGAGAGATAATTCCTGGTAGCCTCCTGGCAAGTATCTCTTTCAGCTTCCCAGCTAGTTCAACAGCTGGGAACTAGCTTATCTCCTTCTATCCACAGGCAGCTTCAACCAAGTTTCATGTGTGCCCCAGCAGGTTTCCTGTTTGGCAGCTTTGGCTTGAAGCGTCTCAGCACACTTCTCTGCTACCCAGTGCGATATAACCATTCCCTCTCCAGTGTGACCTAAATCAGCTTTTCCATGGGGTTCCGAGTCGTTCTCAAATTTTTTTTTCCTTGGTACTTTGCTTCAGCTTCAGGAATAATAGGCATTCCCTGTATCTGACATTGCTATGTTGTTTTAATTTTCTTTACCCATTAGTACCCAATTACCTGTAATCACCTAGTACTAATTAATAATTATTTATATAAATTTCTATGTTCAAATTGTTGTGTGGTTTCACACTCCTGACTGGACTGTGACTGGCACAACCTCTAATGAGGACAATTGTGATCTAGTAAAACTGCATATGCATTTATCATTTGACTTTGCAGCTCTGCTTCTATGAATGTAGCAAACAACATATACATTGTCCAGGGTTACCTACAGGAGACTGATAAAATCAGAAGATACTGAAGGGTTTGACAGGACTTCCACTGACCAAATTTGGGATATTATGAGCACCCCCCAAAAATAATTGTATTAATGGATTATAGCTCATTGACACACAAAAGAATCTATGAGTCCTAGTTAAAATAATGAAATATAAATGTTGGAAGCATTCTTTGCAAAAGAATGTCAGTTAAGATTATAGAAATAATTATGGAATTTTAAAAATAACAATTTTTAAACAATTGATGAATGACAAAATAGATTCAGAAAGGGATGTAAAGATTGATTCAGGCAAGAACAATTAATGGTTCCTAAAGCCATTTTGTAAAAGGTTGTTGGGGACAGAATATTTACAGTCTCAAAATCTGTGATAACCACGTAGATTATTTATTAACTACAAAGGAAAAGAAGTACCACTAAAATGGAGAAATAAAACATATATTTCCTAAACCAAGTGACCAAACTCAGCATTATTAAAAAATTGAGCAAACTGGTATGTGACTTACCAGGTGATATTATGTAAGGCCGTGGGACATACACAACCTCACTAATGTAGTATTCTTGCCAATAACGTTGAATGTTAATCTCTCATGAAGAAACAATAAGACATCCAGATTTTGAACTATCCTACATGGCAACTGTTATGGACCCTTCAGAAAATATCAATGACTTGAAAGAAAACAACAACAAAAAAGGTATGCATGTGGTGAGGAAAGGGGTGAGGAGGAGAACGCATCTAGATTATTATAGGGCACTAAAAGACATGATAAGTAAATTTATGTGGCTCTTTTGTTGACGTATCACTTAGTTTTTTGTGGCATAATAACCAAGTGCAAAATATCAGTGGCATACAATCATATACATGTATTTTGTTCACGGCTTTGTGGGTCAGCTGGGTAGTGCTGCTCCAGGTATGGTTATTTCAGAGAACTAGCTGAAGGTACAGTTCCTATGCTAGGGAAGCTCTTTTCATGGCAATGTTAGAAACAAATAGGGAAGCACATTTCAAGGTCCTACTTACTTCAGCTTTTCTAACAGTTCACTGGTTGCAGAAAGTCACATGGCTAGGGCTAAATGCAAGAGAGGGGAGAGGGAATAGTTTTACTATTTATCTTAGAAACCAATGTTAGATTCTGCTTCAGATCCTGGATAAAAATTTAAAACAGTTACAATAGACTTTATGGAGTAATTAGTAAATTTAAATAATGATTATAATAAGATAGCATCTTGTGTAAAAATTATGTTTTCTGGGTATGATACAGTTGTTGTAGTTACTTAGAATGTCCTAGTTCTTAGGAGATATATGTTGACATTCTAAGGAGTGAAATGTCATATGGTTAAAACTTACTTTCAAATAGTTCAACAGCAACAACAAAAATATGTGTCAATCTGTCTATCTGTAAAAGACAAATATGACTAATATTAACAATTGGCAAATCTAGGTGAAGGATATATGAGTGTACATTGTGCTACTCCACACATTTTCTGTGTGCTACTCCACACATTAAAAAAATAAAGTCAACACCAAATCAATAAAATAAATATGTGGATAGAAACCATCATATACCAAAACTTATTGGAAATCCTTATGTCCCTGGACTCTGGCAGAATTTGGGACAAAACAGAAGATTTCCTAGCTGGATAAGCATGTGTAGTCTGCAGAGACAATTAGATTCCCAACTTAGAGAAACAAATTGGCCATCCATTTGGAAGGTTGCACAATATTATTGGGACTAGGAAATCTTCAGGGGGATTGCACTAATGGGCTAAATTACTCTAACTCTGTGGTAATGAATTGCCTTTATCTTATTTATGCCTGAAGGTATCTGAAAGCTAAAAGTTCTCCCAACGTCTTCAATTTATGGATCTTGGTTTGACAAACTACTTGTTTCTAATTCACTAGATAATTTTAGCACCTACTATTTTACTATTTTTCCAGTTACATCAGTGCCCTGATGTATGGCATAAAAAAAAAAAAAAAAAAAAAAAAAAAAAAAAAAAAAGTATTACAACCAACTTGAAAAAATACAGTAATTTGAGGAGGGATCACAAACTGGCAAATCAGAAATGTTGGCTTGCACTGATGGAAAATTAATGAAATGTATATAATATGATGTGAATGCAAAATAAATGAAAAAAAGGGGGTTTTTATGGAAGTCAATGAGCAGATTCTGAAATTTCTATGAATGAACAGAAAGCTGAGAATAATCAAGACACCTTTGAAACAGACTAAGAGGACTTGACTCATTAGGTACCAAATTTGTAGTAATTAAGATACTAGAGTATAGTCTCAGTGGCCAATGACTAATGGAACTGAATAAAGAGCACTGAAATTGACCTGCACTCTAATAAAAATTAAATACATAAAAGAGGTTGAATTTTAGATCAGAGGGAGAACTAGACTACATAACAAATTCCACAGAGAGAATTGGTTATCTACATGGAGAAAATAAAGTTTAAAAGGTTCCCTACTTCACATCACACAGAAAAATAAATTTCAAGTAGATTAAAGACATAAATATAAAAAGCAACATTTAAAACCCTTAGAAGAAAATAGAGGAGCAAATCATTATAGCCTTGAATTAGGGAGAGATTTCTGAAATAACTCAAAGCCTACAAATCAAAAATGATAAGATTAATAAATTTAATTACAGTTAAAATGTCTTTGCCTCAAGTGAGACCATTAAAAAGTGAAGAGACAAGCCATACTCAGGGAAAGGATATTGCAAGATTTTTTTCTACAAATAATTAGTGCTCAGAGCACTGAAGGAATCATATGTTACAATATGAGAAAGAGAAACAACTAAATAGAAAATGGGAAAAAGCTATGAAGATGCAATTCATGGCTGATAGGATAGAGGTAAAAAGGAAAAGGTAAATTAACATCACAATGAGATATCATTTTACATTCTTCATTTTTGTAAAAATTTAAAAATCCAATTTCATCACTAAATACTGTCTAAGATGTGGAGCAGTTAAAATTCTTAATATGGAGGGGGCAGGCAAGCCCTGCAGGTTCTGAAGGTTTAGGAGAGCTGGGAAGCCAGACTCTCCAGGGACATCCATCCAGATGTGCCTATCTGATATATCAAGGTCCCAAGTTTTTCTGACTAGGATGTGGCATAACAGACCTGCCTCAGTTTAGCACTCAGTCATCTTTAAAGTCTGTAACTTTGAATACTAAATCGTCAGTTTGGTCTCTAGCTTTTTCTGCTCTTCCATGGTAGGAGACAAGGGCCTCTTTGTAAGCTACACAATAGGCCCTCTAGCCTTCATAATTTTCAATTACAGTTAGTCCTTGAACAACGCAGAGGATGAAAGCACCAACCTCTCACACAGTGAAAAATCCATACATATAACTGCAGTTGGCCCTCCACATAAGCGGGTTCCCAACCACGGGGTTGACCTATGAACAACGTGGGTTTGAACTGTGCAGGTTAAGTCCAAGTATAGGTGGGCCCACTCAGTTCAAACCAGCTTTGTTCAGGGGTCAGCTGTAGTTGTTAATGGCCCTCAGCTTTCGTTATCTTTTCTGTAGGGTATCAGTGCAACTTGATGATAACCAGCCGATTCCACAGTCCTTGCTTGCATGCCCTTCCACCCCTTCTCACATTCCAGAACACTTGCCAGGGTGGTCCTCCATGGTAGAATACTTTTCCAAGTCACCACTGATCAATGTTTAAGCAATTAGTCCACTATCTTGTGCCATGGATTTTTGGTGGCCCACATATTACCCAGTTAATGACAGACAAAACCCCATTTTACTGCCTGCTTTCTTGGACTATGCTTGGTACCATGTTATTTGGATCCTTTGGGCAGCAGGTCAAGTTAGGATTACCAGAGGTTTATTGGAGGGTAACATGTGTGCGTGCATGTTAAAAGGGGAAGAATCAGGACTGCGGAGGAAAAGACTTCATACTGTGAAGCTTACCCAGACCAACCCAATGAGGAGCTCCAGGGTAGATTACCCATGAGAAGAATCTGGGTTTAGGAAGCAGAGGTCAGGCCCCAGTAATGCTGTTCTGCTCAGCCATTCTCTGGTGACTACCCAGGAAGAGTATAGGTAGTCTCAGCCCAAATCTGAGATGGAGCTTGAAGGTGCCACCAATGAGAGGCTGTCAATTAACTGTACTCCTTCCAGCTGAAAGGCAAGTGCTTTCTTGAAGGGAGATGCAAGTGGTAAACCTCCACGGTTGATGCAATACTGAAGGAGAATGAGTGGTTTTATGTCCATCACATGATGTGTATTAGGTTAATTGTCTTATTTCAGATAGTCAATTTTTTACTTCCAAAATTCAAATGTTTATGGCTTATGAACCTAACACTAGAATGTTCATGGTATCTTTATACATAGTAGCCTCAAATTGGAAACGATCTAATTTCCCACCAACCGTGGAATGGCTGTGCAATCTATAGTGTGTTTCATACAATTCATACCTCACTGAGTAGA
The DNA here is from genome assembly GCF_057876585.1 of Rhinolophus sinicus. Taxonomy (NCBI): domain Eukaryota; kingdom Metazoa; phylum Chordata; class Mammalia; order Chiroptera; family Rhinolophidae; genus Rhinolophus; species Rhinolophus sinicus. The sequence goes on from NC_142515.1 coordinate 43,841,498, forward strand.
TGAGGTATGTTGTGTGTAGCTACTACTACATACAACACAGATGAAGCTCATATGGTGACACAATTTTGAGGAAAAGAAGCCAGATACAAAAGAGGACACCTTATGTGACTCCATTTATATGAAGTTTAACAGCTTACAAAACTAATCAAACATGTAATTACCTTTGGGAGACTGTATTGAGAGGGAGCCTCCTGAGCTCCTGGAAATTTTCCATATCTTGTTCTGGAAAGTGGCTACACAGGTGTATAAACAAGTAAAAAATTATTACACTGAACATTTAAGATTTGTGTATTTTCATGAATGTAATTTATACTCCCTATAAAAGAAAAAGTATATTGTAATAAGTTTGTAGAAAAAAATAGAATCAATATATTATATTCATTTGATGCAGTATTATATAGCAGATAAGTATGTGAACTGTAACCAGCTTATGGATCTTAAACATAAGGAGTTTAAAATAAAAACTGAGTCTTGAAGTAATGTGTTTGACATATTACCACTTATGTAAAATTTTAAAAGAACTCCATATCATCTGTGTTGTCTATGAATATTACAAGTATAAAATATATGGCCTGGAAAATAGATATAAAAATCAGAATAGTTGTATATCGTGATCATAGGGAAGGAGGAAAGAAAGTGAGACTGCGAAGGGGAACAAAGGGTCCTTCAACTGTATAATTCTTTCATTTACTAACATATGAGACATATTAGACAATATATTAACTTTTGATGATTTTGGCTATTCAGTGACAGTTTAAAAGGGAAGAAGAAGCATCATTCCTTACCTGAAGTAAGGAATTTATTACAGGGATGAAACTGGAGGCAATGGTGGGAGCTGGTGAAACAGTGGATGGAGTCTGCTCTTTGGGGTGGACCTCAAGTCGCTCTGGGTCTTCTGAGATGGCTGTCAGGAAGAAAAGCTGGACACGAAGGTGAGGGGTGTTTGAGCAAGGAAAAAATGGAACCCACAAAAACGTACTGGGACGCCCATCTGTCTTTCAGTGAGCTTGAAGTTGTGGTTGACATATAGAAGGAGCTGGCATCCTTCGCTGTAGAACTATCCACTCATCTGGCCCAGGGCTTGGAGAAACTGGAGAGGAGATCTAGTGAAAATGTGAGTTATTGAGAACCCAGCCGCTGTGAAAAGTGAGCCAGCCCACTGCTGTGGTTGTGAAGGAGGGCACAACCACTCACCCTTCACTCACCTTCGGATCGGCACTGTTGCTGCTTCTGCTTTCCCTACTCTCCTGTGTTCTCTTGTGTTCAGCCCTCCCCTGGAATCAGACAAGGAAAAGAATGCTAGGAAGCATGTTTCCAGCTTAGCTGAGTTTAATACAAGCCAGGAGCGTGTGTTTTCTTCTTTTCACGTATATTCATGTTCTGACTGAAAATCACACACATAAATTTTTTTTGTGTGTAGATTAGAAGCTCCTTGGGCATAGTATCTTGCCTTAAAAAAAAAGCCTTTTGCATCTTCAGTACCTTACACACACACTTTCTCAATACATTTTGTTAAATAAATAACAAAAGAGAAAAGAAATATCAAATTATCTGTCATTTGTTAGTGCCTGCTCCCAAGAAGCAGCCCTGCCAATTTTCAGAGAACCTTCTAGTGGAATACAAAATGAACTATTTTGAAAGAATCCACTTAGTACTGCAAATTTCACAGTACATCTGTCTGTCTTGAGCTAAGCCAATTATAGAGATCTATTATTCTCTAACTTTCCTACATCGGTCTGAGTTTTTTTGGCAAAACTCTCATGTTGACATGCTTCATGGTACTATCAAATTGTCTGGATTTTTTTTTTTTTTAGCTTTTCATGAGCAGTATCTTGCCATTTAGTATTTTAATGATACCGATGAATTCTCTGAGCCTGGAAGGCAATTTTAGATCAGTGAAAGACAGGTATTGGTTCAGAAGATAAGAGGTATGACTTGGTACGTACCACGCCTTCTCTCAAATAGTTTGGTCACTTTCCACATCTGAAAACGTACTCCCATATTCCATGAACAGTTGCACTCAAGCTTTGTGATTGAGTGCTGGGGTCTGTCTGAGCAACATGGCCTCTTACAGTCATGTTCTTTAGCATATCTCACCTCTATTGATGTACATTTTGCAATACATTCTGTTAGATGGTAAGTTAGAGGAGCTCTGAATATATTAGGTTTTTCTACACAGAGATGAACATATATTGATTTTCATTAACTTGAAGTTTTCTCATCTTATTATTTAGTCCACAGGCCAGGGGATCTCTTCATCTTTTTGATTTGTTTCTTTAGTCCTTACAGTGGGTTTGCAGTGGATTTTTTTAGATTCTCAAATGGCTCTGTAATGGCCTTGCTTCTACTAGGGTGAACTGTTTTTTAAAAAAACTCCCAATGTGGGAAACCCGCTGAGTTTATTCTCTTTGGTGTGGAGAATAAAAAGAAGATGTCTGAGACTTCAGGCATAAACAAAGGGTCATAGTGCCAGTGCTGTAAGAATGACGGAAGAAACTCAGTCAGATTACTTACTGTGCCCAATAGAACCTGATATTCATGTAAGAGAATTTTAGAGAAAGTTTGGCCATTTTGCTCAATCATATATGTAGGGGATGATACCTTGGGTTGTGATAGATGTTTTTCCTGACCTATCCTCTTCATTTATAACTAGATTAAGGATCTTGTCCCCTGTCTATGCACTGTGGAAATAGAGAACACATATATATCAAAATTTTTATTTTTGAGGGTTAAAAAGCAAAATTGCAATGTAAGTCAAAAAAATATTTCAAGGGAGCTATAATTAGGCAGAACAGTTTTGTTACCAGTCTCTTTCTCCACACAAGATAAAAGGCCCTCAGGGGTGGGGAGGACAGAACTGTTCAGAAAGATGAGTTAGATGGTTTGAGAGCTCTGTGTCCTGCCCTCCTACTCTAGCCTGAGCTGGATCTTGATAGCAGATGTGAGAATTCGAGGATCTGTGAGATAGATAAGGCCTAGGGAAAAGTGGGCCTCATAGAAGAGATCTCCAAGCTGACATGGTAAAGCACGGAACAAAAATATTGATGTGGTACGCCTAGGCATGAGGAGGTTGGAGACCTCCTACAAGGTTTCCAGCGAGATTTTAGGAAGCATCGCGATGTGTCTGAGGCCCCTTGAGCTCATGCGGACATTGGCTAGGGGAGAGAGCGTTCTGGAATGTGCAAGGGGCTGATGGTAGAGACATGACAACAAATGGAGCTTGATCAGTCCCACCAGGGATGGGATAACGGCATATTTATACCCCAGTAGATAGCCAGTATGGCAGGGGACATGCTGAAGTGTCAGATAAAAAAGAAAAGTGTCACCTGAAAGGAGAAAACAGCTAGAACCAAGACAAATATGGTTCAGCAAATGTCTCTTTCCTGTTGGGGAACTACGAACCCTTTATATTTTATATTTATAATCTTATACTTTAATTTTAAAAACCGTTATATATTTATAAAAACCCAAATCTTCTCCCAATCCAGAAAACCTATGCACAAAAGTATTAGAGAAAGAAAACACTTTTATTTTTGAGTATGCATTCAATCAGGACGTGATGCATATCACAGGCAATCTGCTAAGAGATTACAAAGACAGAAATCTCACTCTTTTCTAGGCAAGCAGGTACATATATATTCTGAAGATCAACGATAACTAGCCACACCCAGTCCATTTTGAATTTACCTGGTAACTGACATGATCACTATGTTACTTTATTGGCTTTATGCAAAGATTTACACTTTTTATATCTTTATGACAGAAGGCAGTTTTACAACTTGGAACCAGGTGCCTGTGGAAGCGAGACCCCTTCTCCACTCATAGAGACTGGGAGAGGTGGGCACTATCCCACTGGATGTTTGCATTTCAAAGGGATGGCTCCCAAGTCCTTCAGAAAGTCATTCCTGGGTTGTAAAACTGGCAAGAAGTTTTTCTTAAAACAAATTTACATACGTTTATAATTACAAGTTTACAAAAAGAAGATACTCTAAGAAAAGGCGGCGGGGGTTGCAGCTTCCCTTATTTTTAATAGGGAGAATTAAGCATCTTGTTTCTTGTTTTTTTGTTTTTTGTTTTCAGATAGGTAGAATTATTCTTTAATATTTTTAAAGAAAAACAAGGTTTAGAGAAATAAAGTAACTTGGCCAAAATTTGTGGGTAGAAAACAGAGCATCTTGTTTTTAATTTTTATTTGTTCTTGCAAACCTACTTATACCCTAGCAGCATTTAAGCCCCCTGAGTATCAATCTCAGGGTAAAGGAGGGAAAAGGGGCAAAGTCACAAATATGACTGTGTTTTATACTTAACTGAGGTATCACTGAATTTGACAAGGTTTCCCTGGGAGCTAGACAAATAGGACCTTGAGAGAGCCATTCAGCTGCATCTAAAGTTGTGTTCTGTGAAGATGTACCCATCTTATGAATAAGATGTTACCCAGATCTTATGTATAAGTTACACAGATATGCTTCATTCCTAGACTTAGGAGCAGCTGGGCAGAGTTAGGAGTGGCCTGCAGAAGCAGTCTCATCTGCCTCTGGACAATTCCTGTACTTTCTATGTATATTATGATGTGTAAAAGTTGGGAAATATTGGTTTATTACCTTTGTTTCTTGGTCCTGCAATGTCACTTAGAAAGCTTAGAAATGGCAGTAATCAGATGTTACCACAGAGCTTGATTAGCAGGTTCTCGGTTGCCATCTGTAGTATAAATGAACACAGGCTGAGCTACCATTATACACAAATAGGAGATTTGATGGGGAGGGGACATCTTTGGGGGAACAGCGAGGTGTATACACAGCACAGAAGACTGGAACTGTCAAAAACTTTGAAGGAATTAGTTTATACCCACCCCAAGTTAACCATTTAGAGAATCTAGTTTGCAGAGAGACAGACTTATCAATATTTTCCAAATGTCACATCACATTAGCACACATAGAGAAGGTCACTTGTTTATCCCTCATGATAGTAACATGAAAGGTGACTGGAGATTTGAGGGTCTTGGCCACTTTAATTATCTAGATCTGATATTTTATCTATTCTTAGCATCTTGATCTCAAAAGCTCTCAGTTTCATGTATCATGATCAATTACTAAAGGAATTTTGTAGAGCTATCACCAGTGCCAGGGACTCATGCGGTGTGAAATTAAGTTCACAGACTTGTTGCAACGATGTTGCTATCCTTTTTTGATATCAGAGGGATTATTCATTATGAATTTGTACCAACTGGACAAACAGCTAACCACGTTTACTATTTAGAAGTGCTGAAACGGCTGGGTGAAAAAGTTAGACAAAAACAACCTAAACTTTTCACCAACAATTCATGGCTCTTGCATCATGACAATGCCCCAGCTCACATGGCACTGTCTGTGAGGGAGTTTTTAGCCAGTAAACAAATAACTGTATTGAAACAGCCTCCCTACTCACCTGATCTGGCCCTCAGTGACTTCTTTCTTTACCTGAAGATAACCGAAATATTGAAAGGAAGATATTTTGATGACATTCAGGACCTCAAGGGTAATATGAAAATAGCTCTGATAGCCATTCCAGAAAAAGAGTTCCAAAATTACTTTGAAGGGTGTACTAAGCGCTGGCGTCAGTGCATAGTTTCCCAAGGGGAGTACTTCGAAGGTGACCATAGTGATATTCAGCAATGAGGTATGCAGCACTTTTTATAGGATGAGTTTGCAAACTTAATTGTCTGACCTCGTATATCCTGAAATGATCAAGACTAGGTTTTGATTTTAGACCACATCACTAAATGTGCAAACTGTTTTTTTTAAAGTTAAAAATGATGACCAAAAGAAAGCTCTTATGATTGACATCTTATTGTTTTCCTAGTGCCCATTTAATCCTATAGTCAACATCTTTTCTGAATACCTCTTGTGGGGCAGGGACCATTACAGACCCTAGGAATAAGAAGATGAACCAGAGACAGTCCTGACTTCAGTGAGCTCTTGTAGGAGAAAAAGAAAGACCTGCACGTAGATAAACTATAATACAAGAGGCCAATAAATATGGGCACATGAACTAGGAAGGCATCAGTTAACTCTGCTGAAACATTCAGAAACATGAGGATCTTCATTGTTTTTCCATTGCTACCCCAGTTTACTCTACTTTGCCTAGTGAGTCAGAGGTTCTGGTAGAAAACAGGGATTAAAGTCTTTGAAGGATTCAGAGCTGTTTTTATTTTCTCCCTCCCCTCATCAGCCGTAGTCTTAAACAGTTCATTCAATTCACCCTTTTGAATAAAGACATGTCAGTTATTTGCATAATCAGACAATCCCTCCAGCAATATATAAAATGCTACTCTCAGGTTTCATAATGTCTGTGTTGTTCTGAACAGTATTGTAATTAAATCTAATTAAGTAGATTTATGGTTTGGAACGCTAATGGTCATGAATAAATACATGTCCCTTGAAGCTATTTGCTTAGTTTGCACTTTATGTCTTTTAACTTGCTCCAATTATACATATTCAGCTTAATGCTCCATGTATTTGTTTATTTATTTTTTGGAGGGTGGTTTCACTTAGAATTATATGCTCCTCATGTAGGACTTGATTCCCTTGAATTACATTTTGGTGTCCTTATTCTTCCACTTGTTCCGAATGAGGGACTTATTGTAGTTTAAATTCATTTAACTTCACTAGTAATCGAAGAAAAGCAGAGTCAAACAATAATCAGATGATATGTTTGATTATTACGTGGCCAAGAAAACAATTAAGTATCCAATGTTTGGCATTGATGAAGTGAAGTAGTACACTGTTCGTAGCAGTTAAATTGGTATGACTTTTCCAGAAAACAGTTTGGTGTTATTGATAAGGAAACATATGAGATTCATACTTTTTGACCTAATAATTCCTTTAGTCACCTAGCTTAAGATTATGTCAGAAATTAGAAACAAAAATTATATGCAAAGATGGTCATCACAGTGTTATTTTTAATGCCTTCAAACTGTCCAGCAATAGGACAAACATTTAAACTAATAATGGTTTTTGTTAGTCTCAAAACATAAAGTTAGTCTCAAAAACATAAAGAATTTGAGAACATTATGGCACCATACGTCATCTATTATTATTTCGTTATTAGTTTTTGAATGCTCACGTGCCAGACATGTACAAGGCTGTAGAAGCATGTTTTCAAAGACTGACGGAGGAGACACAGTGTTTAGTAGCACAGGTTACAGAGTTTGCCTGGGTTCTGATCTGGTTCAGCCAGTTCCTGACGTGTGTCTTACTCTCTGTGCTTTGGTCCCTTCATCTGGTAAATTGGGATAAAAGGGAACCCACTTCAGTAGGTAGTTGTGAAGCTTAAATGAAACAGTATACTTAAAGTACTTAAAGCAGTTCCTGACGTAGAGCAACCGCTATATGTGTTCTCATTATTCATTGTTAGTACCATATGGCAAGTGAAAAACACTTGACAGTAAGAGCTCGATTTTTGTGAACCACCGGAACTCAAAGCCAAAGCATTAAATAAAATATCTGAATGGGAAGAGGACTGAAAGAATAGACTGAAGCGTTTACTGAGTGATCATTGATAATAATAATCGTGCTGATATGAATTTTTAATGCACAAAATTCAGGAATATAAGAAATGTAAATGTTCTTTATTGAAAACATAACTGAATTGAATCACACCTAGAGTTCTAAGTCCACTGATACAAATATAACCTTGGTCAATTTGTTAAGGTGTATCATGGATATTTCAAATGTTCTTGAAGTTGTCCAGAGTAGTCCTCCTTTCCTTTTACCCCTAGGGCTGCCCTAAATTTTAGAGGGGGGGCTTATGAAGCATCAGTTCATTAGGAGAGAGTGTATTGTCCTGGCTCTTCCTTCCTGTTGGCATTAGCTGCTGCATGCTTTTTCCTACTAGCTTCTGTTAATCATATTTCTTTCTCCCAGATGTGCTAACATAATACATTACCATCCATCTGTAGTGGTTATTTTTCTTCCTCTGTTTCTTTTCTTGTCTCAGCATCCTTTCAGGTTCACTCTTTCACATACTCTCTCGCTCTTATTCTTTCTGGCATTTTTGGTGCTTTTTAAAAATCAAATGAAATTTTGAATATTCTGTCCTGTTACTTGGAGCAGCAGAGGGCTCTTGGGAGCCATCTCAGGTCCTCTTAATGCGACCACACCAGAGAGAGGTTGGTTGGGGGATTTCTGTAGGAGCTTCAGCCAGCCTGGAGTTTTATCCAGCAGTTTCTGTACATGTTTCCTTTGCTTTCACAATTCGGGTTCTGTAGCCATGCTTCTTGGGACTTAGGGCACATGTGCAGGGAAAGAAATAAATGCTTCTTTTTTACGTACTGGAACTTTATCTCTTAGACCATAATGATTCACATTTCTGATAATTATTCCCATGCCTGAAAATAATCAGCACCTTGCTTGTTGAAGGACTTTTTAATGAAATGCACAAATTTTTCTATCCCTTTTATTGATGTGGTTCCCCCACCCTCAGAAATTTATTTGCTCTGTCTACTGTGTTAACTAGTCCATTTGATGGTTTACTTGGTAATGCTCCAGATAATATTTTTCATGGCATATTGGGGCAGCAAGGTATTTCTCATAATTCAGTTCTGAAAGCAACCAGAGCACACAGATTTTATATCCTAAAAGACATTTTAAAAATTCTGAAGAAGAGTAGCACTGTTTGTAACCAAATTGTCTGTGGGGACTCATGCCTGTATAACAAAACAGCAGAATAGGCTTGATTTTGTTAAAAGAGACAAAGTTTATAAGAATAAAGTATATTTCTTTACATGAATCAATTGAAGTTTATGACTTTTTAATTATTTAGTTTTCTGTTGAAGATTATCCTAATTCTGTTTGTGTTTCTTTGGTATCTTGACAGTGTTTGCAGTCAGTATTATTTGAGTTTGTTTAGGTCCTAATTTTATAAGGCTAAATGAGGAAAATGACCTCAGTGCAAGAATGGGTCCCAAGCACACTATTTGAAAGAAAGGAATATGTTGCCTCAGGGAACTATATTTCCTTAATTTAGCATAAGATTCAGTTAGCAATTTTTTTCTAGGAAAGTATTATGTTTTCTTTCATACTTGCTTGATAAAAATACTCTACCTTGAATTGCTTCACTTTAATGAAGATATTCAGATAAAAATTTTACACTGTCAATAAGTTATAATTAGGTTAATCACCATTTGGGTAAACATAAAACAACCTATATAGAGCAAATACCACTATTGGTTTTTCTAGAATTTACAAATTAACTTGTTGAAGTTTAAGTTCTGGCTTTTTAGTCACAACCTCTCATGATTATATTATTTTAACTATTTTAATATTATAGGGTTGTCTGTAAAGTCTGAAATCATAGGTAAATATATATATTTGCCATCAATGCCATCTTCAAGTGATAATAAAATAATATTATCTCTCTTTTCAGATGTTATGCACATTGTATATAATTGCTGAGGAGCTTTCTCAGGTCCTGCTTTCACTATTTGGTATTTATATAGACTTATGATTATGAAAAAAGCCTTTGCTATTCTTGACATATAGTTTCATGTTGTTATGCCTTTACCTTCTTTTTATCCAAAAAACAGACCAATATGGACCACACAGTGTTTTAAAATTGGGAAATTTATAAAAACCCAAATTTCTGACTTCTCTAACTTCTGTGCTCTAGTAACCAAGACCCACATTCCTCCCCTGTGGCTCTGGTCCAGAGCTGAGAAAGGACTGCTACTTTTAGTGTGTCTTCACCACTTTCTGTTAATTTCTTCTGACTTGCTGGGCTCTCACAGAGGACCTCTGAAGTTATTTTAGGTTGGATTCTCTGATTTTAATGGAAGAGTTAACACATATGTAGCAGTATTATTAATAGTTCCTGTAAGCTCAATAATCGTCACTAAGAAAATATGTTCTCATAACAGAACCAAAGAATAGGAACCAAATGAAGTTGGATTTTCAGAACCTCTTCTCCAGGATGGCACTAAGCATTAGTGAGAAGCTGAAGCAGTGAATAAATACTCAGATGTTTCCAAATAGTCACATAGTAAAAATTAACTCATACTAAGGAACTCCTGTGAGTATGACACTGTTTTCTACATAAATGCAAATTCTCACATTAGCCCAGAGGTAGCTATTATATCCATTTTATAAACAAGACTCAGAGGAGTGAAGGCCAAAGTTATAAATGAAGTAGGTGGTAGAGCTTGCTTTTAAGCCTAGGTTGGTCTGGCTGCAAAGATTGGATGCTGGTGGTCTGTTTATGTAGGCAAACATTGACATTAATGAAAGAATTATTTCTGTCCTTGACCTGGAGGTCAAATACTCTGTAGAGTAGAATGAGCACTATGAATTTGAATGCAAATTGTCTGTCTAAATCAGTATGTACATTTTCTGAGAAGAACTATAGTTTTCATTAGATTCTCAAAAGGGTCCAGTGATCCAGAGAAAAGCTAAGAAATATGCATAATTGCATAATGTAGACACTTGTTAGAATTTAGAAAGATTTACTAAATTGGCTCCAGGCACAAAATATCTGTTTTTGATGTAATCTACTTGCTCTGCATAGATAATTACTTCAGAGTCCTCTCCCACCCACAGTGAATATAAGGTTTGATCAGTATTAATATTCAACTGCCTCATTGTTTTAAAAAGGAAAAATAAAGTTAAGTTTCTGTGATTAAGAACATTTCCACTATGTAAGAGAAAGTTAATTTATAAATGATAAAACATCAGGGTAAGAATTCTGTAAATTTACTTTTGTTATAATGCAATTATTCTTCTTTTTTATCTTCCTCTTTCTCTTACCTTTTCTTTTTTCCCCCCATGAGAAATTCAATACAAAATCAATGAAAAGGGGCCAAGTAAAATGGATGTATACACCTGGGGGCCAGGGACCCAATCCATGTGAAGAAGGTATCTATGCTGGTAGGTGGTGTTGACAATGTGCCAACGGAATCTGTGGAGGAGAGCAGCCCAGTGATGACGTCAGACTCATGTAGGGCATCCAGGTGCTAGAGTATGAGTGAGGTAAGCAAGATGTCCTTGTAAGAGGCACAGTGGCCCAGGATTTTGGAGTTCAAGCTGGGTGAGGAGGTCTTCCCTGTGAAGGGTGGCCTGGCACAGTATTATCACCTTATTTGGGTGAGGAAGGCATCTCTGTGTGAGGGTCAATGTCCGAATAAGGCAATGAGGGCATCCGTAGGAAAGGTGACTGACATGCTGCATTGAAACTTGAAAATGATGAGAAGGGTGTCCACAGAGTGGGGAAGACCGGAGAGGCTGTCAGAGTCTGAGCAGGCTGAGGAGGGCCTCCAGGTGTCAGGGCACCCATGTGGAAGGGCATCCCCCTGTGAGATGTTGGAGCCTGAGTTCGGTAATAGCCAGAATTGGGTGATGAGGGCATTCACACGAGAAAAAGGTGCTGGCAACTATGGAAGATAGATTACACAAAGGGGGTTGATAAAACCAGTAAATATATAAGGATAATGGGAGCAAGTTTCTCACTGTTGGAAAAGAGTTACAAATATGGAAAGGGAGAAAACTAGCATACATTCTGTGGCGTTGGATTGGAATTGGAAGTATCAATGTGAACTTGTGGTTTTCAATGCATTTACATAGATGTAGAAATAGACATAGATGTGTGTGTGTGTGTGTGTGTGTGTGTGTGTGTGTGTGTTCATATGCATGTTCCACATCTATTCACTTGGTCTGTCCACTGAGACGGTCTGGTAGCAATATCCCACTAGCAATGAGCACACTTAGTCACCAATTTTGTTTTCTAAAGACCATGTTCCAGCAGAAGGAATTAACTCTCACTGAGGAATAGATAATTCTAGGTGGTGGCAGGAAAATACACAATGAGCCTGGAACATCTTATTGTCAAAGAAAGCAAGGAAATACTCAAAGTATGCTGGGGACATAATAATAGCCAAATTTAATTTGCTGGTTAAATCTGGGACAATTTGAGAATTAAATAAATAATGATAATAATGAATCATACCCCTTGAATGAAATAGGAATCCATGAGGCCACATGGTCACAAATAAATAAAGTAAAATAATAATTGGGTGAGAGATGTAATATTTACATAGTCTGAAAGTACCTCATCACCAAATACTTATTAATTATGAAGGAGTAACTTTTTAGTTGAGAGACTTGGCAGCCACTGCCTTAATCAAGTTAGCATCATTAGTAATAGGAAAGATCAAAACCATGTGCCACCTGAAAAGATGCAAGAAAAACATAACCTCACTTCTGTGGTAGTCCTGACAAAAGTACATTACCTAAGTCTATGAGGAAAAGTCAGATGAACACAGATTGAAAACACTTTACAAAATAACTGGCCTTTATTTCAAAGTTTCAAAAGTTTCAAGATCATGAATGTTAAGGAAATAAAGAAGGAAACAACCCCCCTTTCTCTTCTTACCTCCCGTTGGTAGCTCAGGAAGCAATGAGAAAAAGTATCATTCAAAAAGTTCCACTTAATATCTTATTAACTCTAAAATGTATATATAAACATGACTACTTAACCCCTTTGGCAATATTTTATTGCTGAAATTTATAAAACACATTATCTTTTTAAAAATTATATGACTTTACATAGGGCATTTCCGAAGGACATAAGTAGGTATCCCACAAAAGAAAAAAATATATAACTAATAAACTAAAAAAACAAAAACAAAGCTCAAACCCATTCAACTTCACTAATGATAAAATAAATGCAAATAAGAACCAGAAAATAATTGTTGCCTATCAAGGTTGGCAAATTACACACAAAAATAGTTAATATTCAGTGATGGCAAATTTAAAGAGAGGTGGGCACTATTATATCCTATTGATGCATTATTTATGCTGCTACAACTTTTCTGAAGAAAAGTTAAGCATTATAGCTTGAAAATTTCTTATAGATGCATGTATCTTTTGACTGAACAATTCTAGGAATTTAGGTCAATTAAGTAATTGAGATTGTATGCAAAGATGTGTCCATAATAACATTTGTTGAAGTGTGGTTTCTAATTGCAAAATTCTGTATTTTATTGTATTGTTTAGGTAACTAATGGAAATATTAAAAATGATGGCACAGAAATGTATAATTGATAGTGAAAGATATTCATGACCCATTATTAAATGGAAAAAGTAGGTTACAAAACATTTTGCATTATATGAATATACTTTATCTAAAATATATTTATGTAAATAAGTAGATGTGTAGAGAAAAGTCTGGAAAAACATACTCCAAAATGGTAATGGTGGTTATCTCTGGGCATTGAGATTATGGGAATTTTTAAGTTTTCTCATTTTTTTTTTTGTTTACCTGTATTTGTTTTAAATTATGCAGTAAGAATTTATTACTTATGCAGTTAAAATTTATTAAAATCTCCATTAACTTATATGTATCCGATGCTCAGTGTAAGCATTCTGTAGGTTTTAAAGAATTATTGTCATTTTCTCAGTTTTCATTTCCCCTTACAGTACATAAAATCAATCTTGTATTAGGTCTCTTATTCACAACATTTTCTTGCTCAACCTAGAAAGCCTGAAACTTTTTTAAAGAAAAGCTTATGACTTGTCTTAAGGCATTTCCATAACTTGATTTAATAACGCCAAACCTGCCAGAAACACTTAAGGGATTGCATTTGTTTATTGGAGCCACATGGTGTTCAAGAAAAGTGAAGTCAAAATAAAAATGAAATAAGCTAAATGCCCAAGACACAAAAGCATGCCAGTATACCAACATAGAACCGTTCCTGTGTTGACATGGGAATACAAGAAAATTAAATGAATTCACAGTGGACTAAAAAGTAAAGCAGATTCATGTGAGAGTAGCTCTATGGAAAAGAAAAAAAAAAAAAGATGAATCTTCTCTAATTGCACATTTTTAAACTATTCCTTATCCTTAAAAAATTAACCTCATTATCCCTCATTTTTTGAGGTTTTTCTAAATCATCCAGGTTTTCAGTTATTTGTATTTCAAGATATTACCAAATTATGTTATGTTCGTGGGTCTCTCCCATCTGACTGTGAGGTGTGGACAGGCACTGGGCACAGAGCTATGTCATTCTGTTTGTAGCCTCAGGATGGTGCCTCTGGTTCAGAGGAAGCATTTAGGGAATGTTTTTGAATGAAAGCACTAAGCGCATCAGAAAACAACCTTAAAACGTTTTAGCTGAAGAATAAGCAGAGCATCTACTAAATCAACAAATATGCTAAATGACTTGGGATTAAAATAATAAAAAAAATCTGAGAAGGCAACATGGCTTTAATTTTAGTGTACACACACACACACACACACACACACACACACACACACACTGTTCTTCCAAGTTGCTTTGGGGAAAATGAAACTGAGCTTTACATAGTTTTATAACACCAAACACCTAAGTGTGGTAAAACACCATGTTTGGTAAAATCTTTCCTACAAATCAAAATATTTCATAAACCAAATCTCTATTCCATTACTAATTAAATTAAGAAATCAGCAGGAAGAGAAACATAGCTGCCTTTTTGATTAGCAGGATTGCTTGAAATTCACATTAATTTCCCTTGTGATCCCCACTATGTTTCCAGGTGCCACTTGGTTTCTGTGTCTCCACTGTGGAGGCTTCAGTGAACAGTGGAAGGTGACCATCTTGCAGAGCAGAAACAGCAAAAAGAAACACAGAGGGTAGTAGGTAGTTTCATGGATAATATGTGTGAATTGCTAATTGCAATTTCCCTCCCTTCCACTTTCCCTTCCTCCCTCCCCCCCAACTTTCTCTTTCTTTCTAACATGAATTTACAAACACTTAACATTCTTTTCTTTTTTTTTTTTTTTTTTAATTAGTTTCAGGTGCAGAAGACAAAGTAATACTTGGACGTTTATCATTTATATCCTTCACACTGTGTGAACCCCTCTCCCTCCATCCACTATCCCTTTGACAATGCACAGAGCCATTACCTTTCCACTGTCTCTATTCCTAATGCTGTACTCTGCTTCTTGTAAGTATACACCCACACCCACACACACACACAAACACACACACACACACACACACACACATATACACAAACTTGTAGTTGGCATTCATTATTGTTCAGCTTCAGCTTCAGGTGTACAGTGCAGTGATCAGGCATCTACATCATCCCTGAGGTGGTCTCCCTAATGAGACAAGTGTCCATCGGATACCCTACAAAATCTTTGCAACATTATTGATTACATTCCCCAAATTAATTTTCAAAACCCGGTGGCCGTCTTGTGGTTATTGACTGTTTTCTAATCCCCTCACCTTCCTCCTTATCCCTACACCCCCGTCCCATCTAGCAACCCTCAGTTTTTCCTCTATGTCTCTGAAACTATTTCTGATTAGTTCATTCATTTATTCTTTTCTTTAGATTCCACATATAAGTGAGATCACATGGTATTTGTCTTTCTCTGTCTGACTTATTTCACTTTACTTAATGTTCTCTAGGTCCATCCATGTTGTTGCAAATGGTAAGATTTCTTTCTTCTTTATGGCTGCGTAATACTCCATTGTATAAATGTACCACAGTTTCTTAATCCAGTCGTCTACTGATGGGCATTTTGGTTGTTTCCATGTCTTGGCTATTGTGTATAGTGCTGCAATAAACATAGGAGTGCGTAAAGTTTTTGGAATTAGAATTTTGGATTTCTCCGGATAGATACCTACGAGTGGAATTGCTGGATCATAAGGTAGTTCCATTTTCAAATTTTTGGGATACCTCCATACTGTTTTCCATAGTGGCTGCACCAATCTGCAATCCCACCAACAGTGCACAAGGGTTCCGTTTTCTCCACATCCATGCCAGCACTTGTTGTTTGTTGATTTATTGATGATAGCCATCTTGACTGGGGTGAGGTGGTATCTCATTGTGGTTTTTATTTGCATTTCTCTGATGGTTAGTGAGGTTGAGCATTTCTTCATATGTCTGTTTGCCATCTGTATGTCCTTTTTAGAAAAATGTCTCTTCTTGTCCTCTGCCCATTTTTTAATTGGGTTGTTTGTTTTCTTTGGAGTTGAGTTGAGTGAGTTTTTTTTATAAATTTGTGATATTAACCCTTTATCAGATATATCATTGGCAAATATCTTTTCCCATTCGGTAGGATCCCTTTTTGTTTTATTGATGGTTTCCTTTGCTGTGAAAAAACTTTTTAGTTTGATGTAATCCCACATGTTTATTTTTTCTCTTACTTTCCTTGTGCGAGGGGATATATCAGTAAAAATCTTACTCCGGGTAATGTCTGTGAAATTTCTTCCTATATTTTCTTCTAGGAATTTTATGGTTTCAGATCTCACATTTAAGTCTTTAAGCCATTTTGAATTTATTTTTGTATATGGTGTAAGGAGGTGGTCCAGCTTCATTTTTTTCATGTGTCTGTCCAGGTTTCCCAGCCCCATTTATTGAATAGACTGTCTTTACCCCACTGTACATTCTTGCTTCCATTGTCGTAGATTAAATGGCCATATAGGCGTGGATTTATTTCTGGACTCTCTATTCTGTTCCATTGATCTATGTGTCTGTTTTTATGCCAGTACCATGCTGTTTTGATTACTGTAGACTTGTAGTATAATTTGATGTCAGGTATTGTTATACCTCCCACTTTGTTTTTATTTCTCAAGATTGCTGAGGCTATCCGGGGTCTTTTATGGACCCATATAAATTTTAGGATTACATGTTCTATTTCTGTGAAAAATGTCGTTGGTAGTTGGATAGGAATTGCGTTGAATATGTATATTGCCTTAGGCAGTATGGACATTTTACTATATTAATTCTTCCTATTCATGAACATGGTATGTGTTTCCAACTATTTGTATCTTCTTTCATTTCTTCAGTGTCTTATAATTTTCTGAGTACAGATCTTTTACTTCTTTGGTTAAATTTATTCCCAGGTATTTTATAGTCTTTGAAGCAATCGTAAATTGGATTGTTTTATAAATTTCTCCTTCTGATGTTTTATTATTGGTATATACAAATGCAACTGATTTCTGAATATTAATTTTGTATCCTGCTACTTTACTAAATTAATCTATCAGCTCTAATAGTTTCTTGGTGAAGTCTTTAGGGTTCTCTCTATATAGTATCATGTCATCTGCATATAAGGACAATTTTACTTCCTCCTTACTAATTTGGATGCCTTTTATTTCTTTTTCTTGTCTGATTGCTGTGGCTAGAACTTCCAGCACTACGTTGAATAGAAGTGGAGAAAGTGGGCAACCTTGCCTTGTTCCTGATCTTAAGGGGAATGGTTTTAGCTTTTTCCCATTGAGTATGATCTTAGCTGTGGGTTTATCATACATGGCCTTTATTTTGTTGAGATATGATCCCTCTATTCCCACTTTCTTAAGGGTTTTCATCATAAATGGCTGCTGGATTTTATCAAATGCTTTTTCTGCATCTATTGATATGATCATGTGATTTTTATTTTTCATTTTGTTAATGTGGTGTATCACATTAATTGATTTGTGGATGTTGAACCACGCTTGCATACCAGGGATGAATCCCACTTGATTATGGTGTATGATCTTTTTAATGTATTGCTGAATTCTGTTCACTAATACTTTGTTGAGGATTTTTGCATCTATGTTCATTAGAGATATAGACCTGTAGTTTTCTTTTTTTGTGGTGTCTTTGTCTGATTTTGGGATCAGGGTGATAGTGGCTTCATGTTTGGGAGCCTTCCCTCCTTCTGGATTTTTTGGAAGAGCTTGAGGAGAATAGGTGATAATTCTTTTTTGAACGTTTTGTAAAATTCACCTGTAAAGCCATCTGGTCCAGGGCTTTTGTTTGTTGGGAGATTGTTGATTACTGATTCAATTTCCCTGGTGGTAATCAGTCTATTCAGGTTTTCTGTTTCTTCTTGAGTTAGCCTTGGAAGGTTGTATGCCTCTAGAAAATTGTCCATCTCTTCCAGATTATCAAATTTGTTGGCATATAGTTGCTCATAATACTTTCTTATTTTTTTTAGTATTTCTGTGGTGTCTGTTGTCACTTCTCCTCTTTCATTTCTGCTTTTATTAATTTGGGTCCTCTCTCTCTTTTTTTTAATGTGTCTGGCTAAAGGTTTGTCGATTTTTTTTTATCTTCTCTAAGAACCAACTCTTGGATTCATTGATCTTTTGTATTGTTTTTCTGGTTTCTATTTCATTTATTTCCACTCTGACCTTTATTATCTCCTTCCTTGTACTCCCTTTGGGCTTATTTTGCTGTTCCTTTTTCCAGATCCCTTCAGTGTGAAGACAAACTGTTGATTAGTGATTTTTCTTGTTTCTTTAGGTAGGCCTGCAATGCTATGAATTTCCCTCTTAGGACTGCTTTCGCTGCATCCCATAGATTTTGGGTCGTCATGTTTTCATTTTCGTTTGTCTCGAGATATCTTTTGATTTCTTCCTTGATCTCTTGGTTGACCCATTCATTATTTTGTAACATGTTACTCAGCCTCCATGAATTGGTGTGTCTTCCAGTTTTATTTTAACTATAATGTGTCTTGTTGTGGACCTGTTTGGGTTTATCCTGGTTAGAACTCTCTGCACTTTCTGGGCTTGTATGTTGGTTTCCTTCATCAGGATAGGGAAGTTTTCGGACATTATTACTTCAAATATGTTCTCAATCCCTTGCTTCCCCTCTTCACCTTCTGGTATTCCTATGAAGCGCATGTTGATGCACTTGATGTTATCCCAGAGTTCTCTTAAACCATCTTCATTGTTTTTTATTCTTTTTTCTTTCTGTTGTTCTGTTTGGGTGATCTCTGCTAACTTGACTTCTAAGTCGCTGTTTCGATCCTCTGCTTCATCTAACCTGCTGTTAATTCCTTCAAGTGAGTTTTTTATTTCAGTAATTGTATTCTTTAGTTTTAACTGGTTGTTCATTATGATTTCTATATCCTTCTTTATGTCATCTCTAAGCTCCTTAAACATTCTTATCATCAGTGTTCTGAACTCTGTCTCTGATAGGTTGGTTATCTCTGTTTCATTTGGTTCCATTTCTGGAGGTTTCTTCTGTTCTTTTATTTGGGACGTGTTTCTTTGTTTCCCCATTCTGGCTGACTCTCTGTGTTTGCTTCGATGTATTAGGTAGATCCTCTAGAGTTCTTAGTTCTTGCTGGGTTATCTTATGTTGTATGTGTCCTTTATATTTGACTTGCACTACTTTCTTCTTTTCCTCTGCATGTGCTCCAAAGGTGACTTTTGTGTTGTGTAGATTGTCCTGTTAAATAAGATCTTTAATTGCTTTCGCTTGTGAGTAGGTGGGGTTAACTCCTAGGCTGACTAGTTGTGAGACTTGGCTCTGCCCACCTCAAGGTGTTCTGCTACGTGAGGGTTGACCACTTAAATGTGGCTTGGCCTCTATGGGCTTTTGTGCCTGTAGAGAATTCCCTCTGGGTGTGTCACTTGTAGGTCAAACCCGGTAGTACTCTGGTTTAGTCTGGAGTTGGCCTCCGGGTGTGTTGAATCTTGTGCCTCTTAAGCTGGGTCCTGGTAGGGCAATTTCAGAACAAAGCAAATCACCAAGCACAACAACAACAGCAACAACAAAGAAAAAAATCAAATACCTTCACATGTAAAAACAACCGACAACCCACACTCAACACAGGCAAAGATATCAAAGATATAAATACAAAACAAAACAAACAAAAAAGCAGCGCCAGTCTTGGCTTAAGCCCACCAAGTAATCTCCAGGTTGTCCTCTGCTGTACCAAAGAGTCCTCTGTGTATTGTGCAGTCAGAGCCAGTCACCTGGTGCCCAGAATGACGTTGGGACTGCAGATTTAGATGAGTGGGGCTGAGGGGTCTGGATGGTAGTTTCTACAAAGTCAGTGCAGTTTCTGCCCTTGCCTGCACATATGTGCACTGAGAGTAGCACCACCAGCCCTGTGCACAGTTTTCCTGAGTCTTAGGGCACTTCTTCTGTGTGTGTGTGTGTGTGTGTGTGTGTGTGTGTGTGTGTGTGCGTGTGTGGAGGGCGGGAGATTTCTGAGCTGCTGAAAGCCCAGAGCTGCGTCTGCCACCTACTGCTGATCCCTGGGAGTGCCTCAGCAGTTGTAAAGGCCAGAAGGGGTGGGGGCTGGGGATGGAGTGGTCTCTCTCTCCCAGCCCAGCCGTGTCACACTCTTCCCACAGGCCAGAAAAGGTGGTGGCTGGGGGTAGAGGAGTCTCTTCTCTCCTAGCCCAGCAAAAATCACACTCTTCCCTGCCTCTTCCCTTGGTCAGAGCTAAACGCCTGTCTTCCCAGAGCCTGAGCACTAAGGCTCCTCTGTAATCTGACACTACTCCTTAGTTCAGGGGCCAGTTTAAGTCTCTGGAAGGGCCGGGGTAGGATCGGAAGAGTGGGAGGAGGGGCTCAGGTATGGAGTTTGTGTCCTTTGTCCAACCTAGGGCCCAGCTGGAGGTCGCAGCTGAGGTTATTGCCTCAAATGCTGGATATGCTGCCTCCTTGGTGGTAGAGATGAGCTGTGCAATGCAGGGAAAGATCCCACCTTCTGGCTTTTGTGTTCTCTGTTCCATCCTGGGATCCCCTTCATCTCTGCAGCTGCAGATGCTGGCTGCATCTCCACCACCGCAGATGCTGGCCTTTGTCTCCATAGCCGCTGATGCGGGCCGCATCTCCACAGCCTCGGATGCGGGCCGTGTCTCCACTCTGCTCCCTTCCCTCTTCCCCTGCTCGCCCAACTTGCCCACCTTCAAGTAATCCTTGCACGAGTCTCTTAGCTGTTCTGCGTGATGAGCAGAGTCCTTTGATGGGTTATAGATGTCCCGTTTGTGATAAGATCTGGAGAAAAACTCAAAAAGTGTGCCCCGCTGCCACCATTCCTATGATGTCACACCAAGAGTTCAAACACTTAACATTCTTGAATCTTCTATTCCTTGGTTTCTACAGTGATGCCTGTTCAGACCCTCTGTTCGTGTTGACCTTTACCCTACTCTGTCTCACCCAAGGAATTACTTAAATTCTAATAAGAATAAGGTGATTTGGAATTAAAAATGTTACTGCTTGATTCCACTTGCTACATTTTAGACTCTTAGAAGGCAAGAGCCCTTCCTGGCATGGAGTAGGCACCCAGAAAATGCAGTCTGCCTGAATGAATGAGTGTGAGTGAAAGAGTTATTTTCTTCAATGAAGTAATATGCTTTACAAATTGCTTCTGCAAAACAAAATACTGCCCCAAAAGGTGAAAAACAAAACAAAAACAAACACAGTGTTTCCCCAGATATCCTCCATGGAATAGTCATCTCCTTGGATGTTAATATTTAAATTAAAATAAATTATAAATATTGCAAACAAAGTTAAAGATCTTTGTTAAACAGGGATGCATCAGAGTATCTAATAGACTAATAACCTAGTCTATATACCTAGTGGTAATCATGAATTTCTTATACCTAGTGGTAATCATGAATTTCTAAGATGGCTGATAGCATACATTATTTCCAAAATTCATTTGACCGTGGAGCCTTTCTTGGAACATTTGACAAGATATTGTTTTGAGAAGTCCTGCTTTAAATCATTACTGAAACAATAATCACCAATTACTCAGCATTTAGAATGTGCCAAGCACTCTTGTAAGTGTTAATTTTATAGAGATAAATAAGAGTGTTTGCCCTTGAGGCGCATAGGTGTACATAGAATGAACAAATTGTGGGGACAGTTTGCAAGTGATTTAACAGGCATGAACTGAGTGCCCAGTGAGCAAATACGTAGGAGGTTGCTTCCCAGGAAGAAGTTAGGCTTCATTGTAAAGAGAGAGGAAGTTAATTGGCTGCTTTTCTTATACCTAGTGGTATCTAGGCATCCAGAGGACACCCGGAATGAAGGAGGGTTTTTCTTAAGAGCAGTGAGCGGAAAAAGCAGAAGTAAGACATGTGATTGCTTCTTGCATTTGCCAGCTGCCCTTTCTACCTTTCATGAGTGTGCAACTCCCACTCATTTAAGGATGGAAAGTGGCTTAATGGACAAGCTCTGGGCAGAGTCAGCCAACCAAAGACAGTGCACATTTTGTGCTGATGCTTTTCCAACATCCATTGCTTCTTCCAGTTAGTAGCCCCAGTTTTCGTTAGGAGCACCACCTTTCTTCCATAGTCCAGCAGTACAGTTCAAGTGGGCTCATGCTACCTTCTGTGAAGGGACCGGTATGTGACCTAAACCTAGCTAATCAGCATATTTCATCTCCCTGTGTACAGTGATTGATTCAGGGTCATAATTCAAGTCAAAGCACAATTTTGGCTCAAATGTGATGAAAGTCATGTGAAAGGGAAGCTCTCTTTCTACTAGACTTGAGTATGATGGAATATAAGTCTGAAGTTTTCGGGGCAACTTTGAGCAGAGTGTGACAGGGCGTAAAGCCAATATGGAGGAAAGTAGTGCTGAGAGAGGGAGAGGGAAGGGACACGTGGATATCAGTTTTGGGTGTTTGGATCCAGTTTTATTTGAAACTATTCTTGAGTCTCTCATTTATGTGATCAATGACATTTCCTTTCCTTTCAAGTACATTTGGCTTAAGTTTTTGCCTTTTCCCACAGGAAGACTATAACAGTTGTATTAACTATCTGTTAAGTAGCTGTATGCCTCTTGGCAATTCCGTCTCTGAACAGGTAAAAGCCTCAGTTTCCCCATCTATAATGTAAAATGATTGGACTAGATAAGTAGATTTCATGCTTTGGTTTAGAGCATACCTGTTTTTCAAAGGGAATATTAAATGTTATTTCAGTGTATAAAACATATAAAGTAAAATGCTTTTATTGAATGAAAAGTATGGGATCCAAGAAGCCTACTCACATGGCAGTAGATAACTTAAAATCACCGGGTAGATGTGCTGTAGGATATTTCCCAGCTTTAATATTCTATGATTCTGATTCTATGAGATTTTGTTAATATTCACGTGAATGTTTCAGAATGAAATTCTTAAAGTTTGAGGGGATGTTAATAGGGGGAAGGTAAGATAGCCACTAGTACATGGGAATTCTGGAGCGGGGGGAGTGTTCCAGAATAAACTCAACTGGTGTACCAGTAGCAGCACCAGAGTACACACTCTTGGTTGTGATTATTAACCGTGTTTCATTTATAAAAGGTATGATTGGCTGAGCAGGGCACTATCTGACATGTCCTTTATTTCATATGTGGTTGATCAATTCTACCAAGCGTTCTGATTGAAATGATTGAGGAGCAGTTCTTTTACCCTGTATGCGAGCAACACCTTCATTTCTAAAATGGATTAAGCCAATATGCTGGGTGATTCATTTAATCTTTTTACATTGCATTTGGATTTTATTACCGTAGAAGTCAAAAGGTCATTTTCATTTTGTACTCTGGAAAGGTCATTTGTTACTCAGATTTTTATTTGCCAATTCTTAGTTTTGATGATGAGGAGGAAAAAAAGAGAATGCCAGTAGTTTTTGATTAGTCTCACTGTGAATTCATTATTTTCTGACTATGCCCGCTAGGCTTTAGACTCTAATTGTATTTGTCAACGTGGTAAAAAACATCTTGGATTTAGTAAGACCACTATAGACTATTTGCCGTTTCAGAAGAAGAAGCTTCAAATCTTTGGAAACCTTTCTAAGCTTAAGGCATCAGAAGTCCCATGACAGCCCATTGGCATAGTGTAACTTCTAATTATAAATAAGTAAAAAATATAAGAAAAAATTTCCATGATTTATTATTTTTATGGATTATCATTGGCTACAGCTCTAAAATATAATAATAAAGAAAATAGTGATAGTTATAATAATGATCCTAATAACTCAGGATCTACTTAAGACTATCATATTGATAATTTTGATTTCAAATAATGGAGTCTAGATTTTATTCCAAGAAAATAAACTAAATCTTTCTTGTACCTGCCAAATAGCCTTTATTTGTTTAAATCCTGTTTTCATAATACCATACCTAGTGCCACTGCAGAAAAGTACGTGATAAAAGCTTCTGGTTATTAATATTCAGAGTAGTTTTTGCTCAAAAAACTTAACATGAATGTACTTAAGAATTCAAAAGACTTTTAGGGGAAAAATATGGCTGCCAGCTGAGTGAAAAAGTGGCTGCCAGCTGAGTGAAACTGATGGCCTCTAAAAATTCCTGTTAGCAAACAAAAGGCATAAGTATAATGTATTTGTTGTCTCTAAATTTAATCTTGGACCCAGAAGAATGAAACTATCTGAAAGAATATAACAGAGTAAACTTCCCATTTTTACATATCAATTTTTTTTTTTTAAACCAGAAAGACTGGAAAAAAAATATTTGAGAAACTGACAATCTGCTATTAACTTGACCATTTTAACCTATGCTTTAACCAAATAGAAAAAAATGTAGTCATACTTCTGAAAAAATGCTTCTCTTCTTTCCACACTTTTCTTGCCTTTGATAGTGACCTTTTATTTTTGTAATTTCTAGTAATACTCTAAGGTCAATACTTAAAAGAGACCTAGGGATTTAAGAATTTTTCTGTCTGTGGTAAATGGGTGACATTTTGCCTGTTAACTATTATAAAAGAAAATATCTTTAAATGTTGTGAAGACACACATTCTTGTCCCCATAAGAACTTATATTCTTGTGGAGGACACAATTAATAAGCAAACAAGGAAAACATTTTGTGTGTCAGAGGAAGATAAGTGCTCTGGAGAAGAAATGCAAGGAAAGGGGTAAAAATGATAAGGACAAAATAGGGGAATTTCTATTTTAAATGGAGTGGTCCAAGAAAGGCTCATTGGTGAGAGAGACTGGTGAGAGAGAAAAACATTCAGATTTACGTGATTTTTTTTTTTATAAGTCTCTTATTTCTTCTACTACCCTGAAAGCTCCAAAAGCGCAGGGCTCTGTTTTTATTTACTGCTATATGTTCAGGTTCATGACAATGACCAAAATGTAAGTTCTCAGATATTTGTGTAATGGATGGATAAACCTTATATAATAGAGTCTAGAATATTCAATTGTGAAAAATGCATTAAGAGGTATAATCCAGAAAAATAATCTTCAACAGGAGTTAATGCAATGAGTAAACTGAATAGTTAAAGAATATTACAGTCCAAAGTTGTAAGAATTTTCTGCAAATTAAAGGGGAGTCAGAGTCCAGTCTTCAAATATATTATTTGAAATAACAAAAGTTAATAAGATGTTTCCAGAATAAAATTTTCTAAACTGTTATATAAAACAGTGCAATGAGATAGTGTGACGTTCCTTTAAAAAAGTTTTATGTAATTAAAAATGTTTAGGAAATTATTTAGTGTAAGTTATTTTGTGGATTATCAACAAACTGATTCTAAGTTTATGTGGAGAGATAGAAACCTAGAATAGTACAGTATTGAAGGAGAAGAACAAAGTTGGAGGATGGACATTACCTAACCTTGAGACTTACTATAAAACTGCAGTAATCAAAACAGTGTTGTACTGGTGAAAGAATGAACAAATATATTAGTGGAACAGAATAGAGAACCCAGACGTAGGTCCACGTAAGTATAGTCAATGGGTCTTTGTAAAAGGAGCAAAGGCGATACAGTGGAGTAAAGATAGTCTTTTCAACCAACAGTATATTCACATACAAGAAAATGAATCTAAGCACAGAACTTACACCCTTCACACATAAACAGGAGGTTAACAAGAACGAAAAAGAAAATGGACAAATGTTCTAAATAAATATTTCTCTAAAAAAGATATACAAGTGGCCAATATACACATATAAAGATGTTCAACATAATTAGCTCTCAAAGAAATGAAAATCAAAACTGCAATGAAATACCACTTCACACTGAAGTGGGTGGCTACAACTGATAAATGAACAAATTAAATGTGGTCTATCCATACAATGGAATATTATTAGGCAATAGAAGGAATAGAGTTACTGACACACATTACAACATGGATGAGCCTTGAAAACATCAAGCCAAGTGAAAGAAGCCAGTCACAAAAGACTCTGATTCCACTTATATGAAATGTTCTGCAAAAGCAAATGTATAGAGACAGAAAGGTTAGTGGTTATCTAGGGCTGAGGGGTTGAGGGATTTGGAGACTGACTGTTAAAGGGTCTGAGGTTTCTTTTTGGTTTGTGAAAATGAAGGTTTTGTACAACTCTGAATGCACCGAAAACATTGAGTTGTACACTTTAAATGGGTAAACTGTATGGTATGTGAATTATATTTCAATAAAGCGGTCATAAAAACATAAGAGAGTTATTTTCCAGGTAGAATTTTCTAAACTGTGTTACACAGGACACTTAGTGCAATGAGATAGTACGATATTCCATTAAAACAGGTTTTCTGTGATTAAAAATGTTTAGGAAATGCCAGTATTGTTGGTGCCAGGATATAAGGTTGATGATGGCAGATCCTGTGTCTGTCTTTCACATAATTGGATCCTCAAAACCTAGGGCAGTGTCTGGCACAGAGCAAACTCTTGATAAATATTTGCTGAATGATTAAGAGTATATTAGTTTCTTTACTGCAATATTTCTCAGAGACTTTAATATGCATGTAAATCTCCAAGAGGGGAATAGCATGTGCAGAATTTGTATATTAGATCTCTTTCCATTATAAGTGAGAGAAACAAAGTCAGATACATTTTTAAGAACTACCAATGAAAGTTTAGTGGTAACTTTGGATTTAAGCATGGTTGAATATAATGATTCATGTGATATTATTTATAGACAGTTTTGTCATCAGTCTCTTTGTTATGGTTTGTTTATAGATGTTTTCCACATCATGGACATTGGTGAATTTTGGCTTATTTCACTCAAGGTTATTCCAGCAGGAAAGAAAAATCTCTATCTCTAGCAGTCACCTCATTATATCCTGAAATTAGCCCCGATTATCCTGGCTGTGTGTGTGCATCTCCATAAATGTCTCACTGTGTCTAGGGGAATGCGTTGATTTGCTTTGTTAGGTCTAGATCCCCTTAGAATTGGGGATGGGGGATAGTTCTTCAGACAAAAGTAAGAGTACTCTTACCAGAAATGTAGGAAATGAATGTTGGCTGCAAAATACAATCAGGCATTAAACTAAAATCTGATCATGTTACTGCTATGCTTTCTAAATTAAAACCTCATTGTATCATTATTGCAGTAAGTTTCTTAGGTAATTACTCATCCTCTGAATCATGGTTTCTCAGAGTAGGCACCCACAGAAAATGGGGATTCCACAGTATGGGGTAAAGTGAACATTGCTCTGAAGACAGCCATCAGGATTCCAAGTAATGCTGAAGGTAGTGGAGGATGTGGGTGGTGTCACACAGCCTCTAATGCAATGAAGTGTCTGCATGTATGTGTGTGTTTAAGTGTTTGGTCCTGTTACGTGTCTGAAGTGGACAAGAATAAAGAACCATTAATGATGATTGGTGGCTGCAGAAGGACATTTCTCTCTCTCTCTCTCTCTCTCTCTCTCTCTCTCTCTCTCTCTCTTTTCTTTTGGGAGATTGTGAGGATTAGGTTAATTAATTACATGTAGCACCCTTAGAACAGTATCTACCACATAGTAAGTCCTTAGTAAATATTAATTGTAATAATGATAATCAATCATCTAATGCACTTAATTCTTCTCGCGTTTTTAATGAGGGGACTGCTGAATCTTTTTATTTAAAAAAAAAGTCACTTTCTAATGTTCCAGTGCTCTGTAAATGCCTCTGTCACATTGGTCTCAAGTTGGTAGGGAAACTTTCTGAAAGCCCCCATTAAGAATAATGCAGAAGACGGTGGTGCTGACAAAGCATGCAAGCAGCATATGCTGCCAGTCTGGTCTTTCTCCTTACATACTTTCTTCTCTCTGCCCAGCATTGACTTTTCTCCACATTTTTCGCCTGTGGTTCCTTGAAATACAGCTCAAATACCAGCCTATTGTGGAGTGAAACTTCTCTTTATTTTGGACTCCATAATATCTCTAACTTGAATGAACTATAGCTCAACACTTTTGTAATTATTTGTTTATTTTGTGTGTGTTGCTTCCTCCACTAGTGTGTATGTGTGTGTGTACACATGCACACACACTTATACATGTATTCCCCAAAATAGCATGATTTCATTTATATAACATTATAATCAGGTGGTATATTTAATTGAATCCTATGTGTGTTCATGGAATATGAATGAAATAAAAGATAATTAGAAGGATAAGAATCTTTCAATAAAATATGAAGCTTTCAAAACTCATAAAGGTTGGCAGAATTACTTGTTCTCCTGCATTGTCTGTGTCACTACATTCTATTCATGAAAATAATCAGGAATGATTTTTAATTATCCAGAAATGGATCACTTTATTCTATGTAGATGTATAAAGAATTTTTACAAAACGTCCTTCTATGAGGAATATTATTATATAGCTAGGGCTCCTTCTTTCTAGAGTGTTATTTTAAAGTGCACTGACTGGAGTAGTTATAGAAAAGGAAAGTATGTTATAAAATATATGATAAAGCATATGATTATATTTAATTGGGATAAATAGTGTGATTGCAAACATCAAGGTTTTAGAAGGCTCTGGTAACACTCTATAAAACCTTCATTTCTCCTTGAAATTGTCTTGACACTCTTCACTTCATTCTTTTCCTACTAATGCTGCTGAGTCACATATATATATACTTTTCTTCTTCACACTACCACAGCCTTTTCTATTTTGTTGTCCCCAGTACTGGCTTCTTTGTGCTCCAATTAATCCTTTACACTACTGCATGTAACAATATAAAATAGAATTAAGGTGTCATTATGATACAGTAACTGGGATTTGTTCCATGGTAAACAACTAGAAAACTGGACAAAATATACGAAAAAAATATATGGTTTTAGACATTGGTCATTAGGAAGCATAGGACTGCACTTCCTGGTAGAAGGAACACAAACAAAATAAGCATTTAGAGAGCCTCATATTTCAACCAAGAGTCACTTTCCAGACAATGGTGAAATGAGGGTTATCAACAGCAAAGTGTGAAGTTTTTCGATTCTCATTGAATTCAAGTAATAAAAGCTAAAGTTTGTGGAGGTTAAGGATGCTTTTTATGAGGTGACTACTAAATTGTAGAGAAGAATAACAGAGAGGGGGAAGCTACAAATATAGAAATGTTCCAGAAATCTGCATAGGTTTTCTATAGTCTATGACTGTATGTAATGTTGCACGTGCAGAGGGTGAAACTTTATGAAGCTGGACCACGAACAACCACGAAAATGAAAGTAAAAGAATTATCAGAGCTATTACAAGGCTGGGGAATTTCCTAGTTCAAACCGGCTAGAATGAATAATCGTTTTTGACTGTCTAGTGCATTCAGTAGATCCCAAATGAGGGTTATACTTAAGTAATAGAGCTAAACTAAAGTGAAGGCTACTTTATGCCCTAATAAAGATAAAAAGATAACTAAGACTTTAAAAGGATTAACTCTACCCTTAAGTAAGTTAACTGTCTACCATAAAAAACTAATCTAACACATTGAAAGAAGACAACAGAGTTCAACACTCAATAATGGAAAATTCAAAATATCCAGCATCCAATTAAAATATTAGGCATAAAAAAGAAGAAAATGTCATCCCAGAATAAGAAAAATAAGTCAATAAAAATTGTCCCAGAAAAGATAGAGATAATATAATTAGCACACAAAGAATGTAAAGTGCCTGTTATACATATCCTAAATATATTCAAAAATTTAAAGATAAATATGAACATAATGAGAAGGGAAATTAAAGAGGTAAAACAAACAAACAAATGGAACTTCTGAAGTGACAAACTCATTATCTAAAATGAAAAATTCACATGACCAAATTAAAAGAAATTTAGGCACTGAAAAAGACAAGATCAGTGAACTTGAATCTATATAACAATGAATCCATCACAACTGATGCATAAGGAGAAAAAAGATAGAAAAATAAACAAACAAACAAAAAAACCCCCAGATCCTCAGTGACATGTGGGACAACATTAAACAGTACAACATGTATAAGTGGGGATACAAAATTAAAAAAATAAAAATAATGACTAAAACTTTCCCATTTTGATAAAAACAACAAACCCATAGATTTAAGATGCTCTGTGACCCTGATGTAGTACAAATAAACACAAAAACAAACTCTAAGACACATTATAATTAAAACTGCTAAAAATGAATGCCTTTTAGTGCCTTACAAACAGCTGATTAATAACATGTAGGGGAGAAACCGAAGAATTATGAAAAAATTCCTCATCAGAAACTGTGTTAGCCACTTACTAATAGAATGATACAATGAAATACCTAAAAACTACATAATTAACCCAAAAGAAATCAAGAAGTGAGAAAATGAGGAACAAAGAACAATGAGACAAACAAAAGAATATCAAGATGGTAGAATTGACCTCAAATATATCAATAATTACTTAAAATGTAAATGGTTTAAGCACTCTAGTCAAAAGGCAGAGATAATCACATTGGGTGAAAATGCAAGATCTAACTATATGCTGCTGTCTACAAGAAATCTGCTTTAATATAAAGACATATGTAGGTAAAATAAGTGGATGCAAATAATATACCTTACAAGTACTTATTTAAAAAAAAAGAAATGCAAAGGCTATATTAATATCAGACAAATTTCTCTTCCAAGTTCACTGGGAATTTTTATCATGAATCAATCAGTTCTGTGTTTGGCCCAAGCCTTATTGTGCATGTAAATATGACCAATTGAGTTTCACCAAAGATGCCAAGTGGATTCAAAGAGAAAGGTTAGAGTTTACAACAAATGATGCTAGAAAACTAGGTATTCATATAGAGAAATGATAAACATTTTCCCTTGATGCCATCTAAAATTCAAAATGAATCATAAATATAACATAAAAGTTAAATTTATAATGTGTCTATAAGAAAACAAGAAATTGCAAAGTTTCTATAAGAAAATATTTACAACCCAGGAATAGGCAAAAATGTTTTAGGTAGAAGAAATAATCACAAATCATAAAGGAAAAAATTGATAAATTTTGCATAATAAAAATTACTTTTCAAAAGATATCATTGAGAAGATAAAAGGGCCAACAAATTTGACAACCTAGAAAAAATCAACAAATTTCTAGAACATATGCATACAATCTATCAAGACTGAATCATGAAGAAATAGAAAATCTGAACGACTGATTAATAAGGAGTAATCAAAAACCTTCCAACAAACAAAAGTTCAAATGTGTCCTGACTGTATTTATTTAATAGTTGTTATTTCTCATGTGAGTTTCATACTTTCAATGATTTAAGTTATACTTTTTATCTCCCACTTTTGTCTAACCTTCTCCTATTTTATTACTATTATCTAATTTGATTTCTGTTTACAAACAATGGTGTTAACTTTTTCAGAGTATAGAAAATTTTGTTCATATCCTCTGCTCTTTCCTCAATTTCATTTTGTGATACACATTCTTTATGTGTGTTTTCCTTAGTTCTTTCAAATTATTGAATAGAAGACAATTTTTTTTTCTGAAATATTGGAATCAGGTGTGTGGTCTTGGACATACTATCACTAAATATGTTATGATGCTTTCTCACTAAGTCTTCCTGGGGGTAAATCTCAGTCTGACTCAATGAGCCTCGCAAGTGAAGCACCTAAAGTCATAGGTTCTGTATTGTAGTCTGAGAATCACAGGCTTTTCTCCATTCTTCTCACTTCACTTCTAGCAGTCTCCTACAGATGTCTGATATGTGATGATAAACTAGAAATATCAGAAAATATTTATATGTAATTGTCATTCACACTTTGAAACATTGTATGAAAATTGAGAAATACAGTTGCATATTCAAATGTTTCTGAATATTTCACAATTTGGAAACATGAAGATAGAGATGTAGGTGGCTCATGAGAAAGATATTTTCTGGATATTGTATCAGTCAGAGTGTGTGGTTTGCTATTCTGTTATTTTTCTTAAGGATATATTAAAAACACATCATTGGAAATACATTCTTTATGTTAGGAACAAAAAGTCAATGTCTGTATATTTTGGCTGTGTGATTAATAATCTTGTTTAGTATAATTGAAGAAAACATATTTATGGACATTATTATAAAACTTTAAAAATTGTATCTTATTTAGTTTGAATCAGTTAGGCTTTAGCTTATACATTATTTGGGGGAGGGGTTATTTTCTCTGCATGAAAGTGACAGTCACGCCTGAGAGCTGGGACAGGCAGCCCCTATAATATCTGTTAGATTTATTCAGCTACTGGTTTCTTAAAAATACAACATCGAGAAATATATCAAAAACACTGTAATATTGTGATGGAAGCCACTGAGTTTTCCTTTCAGTTTGTCTTTCCTGAGTACTGGAAATACGCTTTTCACAGGTGTAGGCTCCAGGCAGCCTGTCTCATCTTACTTCAGTTTTAAAGAATGAAAACCTGATCAAAACTTGGGCCAATCCACTGTTCATTTTTAGGATTCTGGATTCAATTGAATACAGAAGATATAAAAATTCTCAGAAGCAGTGATGCAGCTACTTACTTTCATGTACAATGAAGTTCTATAGAGAGAACAGAGACGAGAGATGGAGAGACAATACCCCCTTGATTCTTACAATGTTCTGTTTCTTGATTCTTTTTCTTTCCTGTAGCCCAGACAGAGACTGGAAGACTTTGGGTTACTTAAGAGTACGGTATTTCTGGGATGGCTGGTTAGCTCAGTTGGTTAGAGTGTGGTGCTAACACCAAGATTGTCCATTTGATCCCTGCATGGGCCACTGTGAGCTGTGCCCTCAAAAAAAGAGTACAGTATTTCCTTTTCATAGATGATTACCTCATAATAAGTATCTTCCCAAACTTTCCTTTCTACTCATTTATTTTTCTTCCTTTTCTTCTTTAAACCAGTGAAGTTGGTTCTGTTATTTGCAACCAGAATCCTAATTAATATGATAGCCACACTTTGAGGAGATATAAAATGAAGTAACTTGTTATTTTTGCAAAGCAAGGAAATACACAATAAAATGCATTATAAAGCAGTTTTGAGATTTACATCTGAGTGTTTCTATGATAAATAGTTTTGGGTAGAGAAGAGGAGAGTAGAGAAATATAAGCATGTTATTTTTTTGCAGGCACAGATTTATTCTGCTTATGTAAGTCAGGATTGGCCATTCCAATAGCATATATGATTAAAAATAAATTTGTTATTTAAAGTAATATTGAGTCATGTGCATGAGGCCATTTGTCAATGAGTAGCTTTTGCAATGGATTGTAATACCATCTCTACTCCTCAACTCCTGTTCTCTAGGACTAAGTTTACTGAAGTTCTTGAAAGACTATGTAAGGGACCCTCAACTACTTCACGTTCAAGTAGAGGGAAGACTTCTGTTTCTGTGGAGGTAAAGGGCCATCTAGGTTTAATAGTATTTTCCTGGAAAGCCCAGGAATCCATAAGATTTTCTCAGGTGTATTCGCATACATTGGTAGAAATGTGATATTCTCAGGGAATCTTTTCTTAATAAGACTATTTATGTCAGAGCTGAAGCCCTCCCTTTGAAAATTTATTCTGAGAGAGACTGGACACAAGATTTTTCTGTTTTCCATGGATTAAACCATCATAGTTCTTTGATGAGTCATACTATCAATACGACAGTTATCACCTTTTTGAATGGCTGATGAGTGTATCTTCCATGTGCTCTCATTCTTCAGTCTTGTCCATTTCAGTGACTTCCTCGAAAGAGTTTGAAGTTCTGTTGTAAGCTTTTATTACATGGTCCAGTTACTTGTTCACTGTGCATGGAATTAATAGAGAAATGGGCTCTTGAATGTTGTTTTCACAAATCTTTGGTGTCACCTCATTAGTCACGAAAAACTCTACTTGGAATGAAATCACAATAATAATCAGACTTCCCTTTCCAATTTTAATCAGCAATATCAAGCTCATATGTTATGATATTTTCCATTAGTTACCCCAAACTTCATCCATTACGTTGATCCTACAGCCAATTACTTTAACCTATCTCATAATTTCACATTTCCCTTCAACAAACCAGAATGTATGTCTAAATTATATGTGACTTCTGACACTTCAGGTTTATTCCCTTTCCCACCTGTGTAGTATATCTTGAGATAGTGCTGAATTTTCTTCTCTTTCCATTTTTCATGAAACAGTTTCCATCTGAGGCTTTCCAGTTAAGGTTTCCCCTTCTAGGCCACCTCTATTTTCATTACTTCCTGTCGCAAGCAATAGAGCTGCTGATATTTTTTCTCATTTGACTCATCTCATTCTGTAACAACTCTCAGTATTCTACTGTTTGATGCAGATACAAGTTTATTGCGTATATTAGTGTTGGGTAAGTTCCATTAATTTGACAGCAGCAACAGTAACAGCAGCAATAACAAAAATCCAAAAAAAACCTCTTCTACTTTTTAGGCCATATTAATTTCCCATTATATTCAGTGGATACTTAATGGTTAAATAGTTATAGAATTGTTATTTATTTATTTATTTATTTATTTAATGGAATTTATTTGGGTGACATTGGTTAGTAAAATTATATAGGTTTCAAGTGTACAATTCTATATCAACTATGTATTGCATTGTGTGTTCACCAACCAAAGTCAAATCTCTTTCTGTTACCATATATTTGACCCCCTTTACTTTCTTCTACCACACCCCTCCCTCCTTTCTCTCTGGTAACCCTAAACTATTGTCTGTGTCTACCAGTTTTTTGTTATTTGTTTGTCTTGTTCATGTGTTGCTTTCAGTTGCTTTCACATATGAGTGAAATCATATGGTTCTCAACTTTTTCTATTTGACTTATTATACTTAGCATGATAATCTCAAGATCCATTCATATTGTTACAAATGGCAGCTTTTCATATTTTGTTCTGGCTGAGTAATAAGTAATATTCCATTATAAGTATGTACTACATCTTTATCCAATCATCTATTGAAGGACACTTTGGTTGTTTCTATGTCTTGGCCACCATGAATAATGCTGCAATGAACATAGGGATACATGTATCTTTATAGATAAATGTTTTCAGATTTTTTTGGGTGCATACCCAGAAGAGGGATTGCTGGGTCAGATGGTAATTCTATTCTTAATTTTTTAAGGACCTCCATACTGTTTTCCATAATGGCTGTACCAATTTACATTCCCACCAGCAGTGTATGAGTGTTCTTTTTTCTCTACAACCTCTCCCATGTTTGTTATTACTTGTCTTGTTGATAAGAGCCATTCCAACAGGTGTGAGGTGGTATCTCATTGTGGTTTTGATTTGCATTTCCATAATAGCTAGTAAAGTTGTGCATCTTTTCATATATCTGTTGGTCATTTGTATGTCTTCTTGGGAGAAGTGTCTGTTCAGGTCCTCTGCCTATTTTTAATTGGATTATTTTTGTTGTTGTTGTTGACTCGTACGAACTCTATATATTTTGGATATTAGCCTCTTATTGAAGCACTGTTTGTAAATATCTTTCCCATGCGGTTGGTTGCCTCTTTGTTTTGCTGATGGTTTCTCTTGGTGTGCTGAAGCTTTTTAGCTAATATTGGAGTGAGAGACCATCTAATATTCTCAGTCTCCAGAACAGGGAGGGAGAATGCTGCCTGAAACAAGGTTTATTTCTGTTGTGCATATTATAGATGAAACTAGTTTACATGTAAAGGCTCAATTGGTTTTTGTTAAATAAATAAATGACCATATTTTGTAACTAGTTTTTTATCAATATTGAAAATAATTGATTAGTCACTTAACGAATATACCAAACTTCTTTATAAGAGCAACTTATAATTGTGTTTTATCTCTAACTGTTTTTAAAAGCTGGATTTTTGGTTTTGAACATTTGGTTTCTTATTCAGATATGCCTGAAATTAACTCAATTTGTTTTTTTCAGTTTTTCCTTACTTTTTGAATGAACTGACCTTGTGATATTGTGGCAATTGTCTTTGCATACTTTAGTTATGCTGGATGATGTTATCAGTTTGCAGGCCCACTGTGTATGAGGTTGGATAGGCTGTGCACCAGATAACACCCTGGACACCATGTATCTATAATTTATGTGAGTACCCCCTTGGAAGTGTGCAGTACACAACCAACATGGCTATAGGTAGGAATACTGGCCGGAGGTTTGATTAATGAATTATTTTAAACCATTAAAATAGAGTGCTAGTCACTGGTATCACCTAATGACCATTGGATGCTTTAAATTAGTGCAAATCTGCTTAGTTTGGATTTTCTCTTTCCAATTTTAACTAACTTTGCTTTATGATCATGAGATCAAATGGTTTTGATAGAAACAGACTGACACGTAGAAAATGTATGCACCTTGGTTCCCTGGGAAACCAGGCTAAGAATAGTTTTCTTTGCACATCCTGGTTTCCTCTAATGAGGAGGCCCAGTATAAGAATGCAAATGCCACAGTGTAACCTATAAATCCCAAGAAATCATTATTTTATGACACTTTCAATGCACTTTTGCGAATATTCAGATTAGAAAGCATTTCAGATATTTGCATGAATCTAATGATTTCTGAGGTCTGTGTGTGTGTGTGTGTGTGTGTGTGTACGTGTGTGTACTTATTTTCACTTACTAGATTAAAAAAGAGCCTTCATGAAGAATAATGTATAGGTTTTTGGCAACCATCACTGATTAAAAAAAAAAAAGTTTCCAAAGATATGGACACTTAAGATTTTCTATTTAAAACAAGCTTTTAAAATGCATATTACAAATTAATTGTTTCTATAATGCTTATAATCAAGTCCTTGATTGTTTATTATTCTTACTTATTGCAATATTAAATTCCCATCTTTGAAAGCCTTTTGCTGCATTTATTTATCATCTATCATCTATCTGTCTATCATCTATCTATCTATCTATCTATCTATCTATCTATCTATGTATCTATCTAACAGATAACTTGACAAGCACTACTTGGATATTGAACATTCGTTCATTATTCAGTAAAGAAAGTTTTGGAAGCAAAGTTTCCAAATGTAGCACATGGAAAGTTGCAGAGTTTTCTTCATAAATTTTGAAGCGTGCATGATGTTTACAAAAATATATGTATATAATAAACATATATATAATCTCTTTTTAATATTTTTGTACATTGCCTTACTTTAAGAGAACATATAGGCATATTTGTAAAGTTTGTATCAACCTCAGATATTTGTTGAGGGTTCTGTATGCATGGGCAGTGAGAAGAGGGTATTTGTTACCCAGAGGTTCACCTTTCAGGTGATTATTGTGTAGAGTAAGCTACCTTAAGTGATAGATATAATGCATGTTTATGGTTAGAAGCTAAGCATTCTCTTTCAATAGAAAAAAAAAGCATTATGGGAAACCTAAGGCATCTTATAATTGCAAACAACTTTTAACATAGTAATGGAAGCATTTATGTCTGGCTAGAACTAGGTGCTAAGAAATTCAGCATAATCTGTGTAAGTGCTTATGACATATCTAATTGAATGACTTGCTTTTTTTTTGTCCCTGGCTGTTAATAATCACTGCCTTGAGGTGGATTAAAATAACATGGATAGGCAGATTGGGAAAGCCCCATGATAATAAGCTGTGGGAAAAATGGAGCAAAGTATTAATTTTTCCTACGCCATTTGTTTTTATATGCCACAGTGTAAAACAATTTTGGCAAAGTTCTAATGCTACTGGAGCAAGGTGGAAAAGATGAATGGATGATATAAAATATTACAAGTGAGGACTTCTAATACCTAAAGACAATTATGGCAACTTAGCTCCATATAGTTCCTCCCAAAATAACAGAGAGCAATAAAAATGGACAAATATAATTACACAAAACCATTCTTTCACATAGCTTAAATACAGAGAATATCCAAGTTTCAATATGATTGTTAGTAAAAAAGAAAAAGTTATAATTGGATAAAGTGTAAAGTATGAAACCAAGATTTTGTACCCAAAGTGTCCTACAAGTATCAGGGCTATAGGAAAACAATTTTAACATTTAAACACTTAGGACATTTTACAACAACCATAATCCAGTTTTGAGGAATATAATAGATGATGAGACATATCTAGCCAAGAGGTAGCTGCCAAAACAGCAAAAGGTCTGTCAGTAAACATTTTTATACATATAAACAAAGATCTAAGACTAAAGGAAAGATGGGACGAGGATGGAAAATAATGTACAAATGTTTTGTTTTAAAATATTTGTGACAAAAATTAATGTATATGAGGTCACAAAGAAATTACCAGTAAGTTCCATAATGTACAAATATAACTACTACTCTTGTATCACAATGTAATAAAATCAGAAAATATTAACAAAATAAAATACAAAAAGGTTCACCCACTTGAAAATTTTAGTTAAGGAATCAGTTGAAAGGGAAATATAAGCTGAAATTACAGCAATTCTTAAAAATGATGGTATCACTACATATCAGAAAAATATTATTAAAGTAGTGATTTGAGAAAAATACATCTCACGAAATAATTTTATTAGTAAATATTAAAGAATTAAAATTAATTATCCATCTCAAAAATGGAAGAGAATAATAATAAGGTAAACTAAAAAAGAAGTATAACGAAGGAAGTAATAAAAATAAAAGTAGAATTTAATGAGGTAGAAAACAAAAGAAAGTGGTAGACCTAATTAATTCATCAAAATTCTTTTTAAATTAGAAAAATATACATGTTACTAGATAACTTGATAAAGGAAAATAAAATTAAACAAATATGTAAAGAAGAAATATCAAGGGAAAAAATAACTATTGAAATAAAAGAAAATTTAAAAAATCATATGGAAAAAATTAACATGCAAGAGTAGGTAAGAAATACTATAAAAGCAAAACTGTAAGGAAGTCTAGACCTACCAGACATTGAAGTATACTATTAAGGTACAAAATTAAGCCAAGGTCATATTGATGGATTAATAGACAAACAAGCCAGTGAGATAGTAGTAAAGGCTTTGAAATAGACTCAAATCCATGTGAAAATGTAGTAAATGATGGAAGTGCCATCTCTATTCAGTGGGAAATGGACCAGAGATCTAAATGTAAAATTTGTAATCCTACAAATATTAGAAGAAAACATGAGTCAATTCCTTTTTAAACTTCATCTGGGAAAAGACTTTCTAACTCTATCTCAAATTCAGAGTCAATAAAAAGAAAGATTGAGAAATTTAACTACAAAATATAGACAGCATATAAATTTAACTACAAAATATAAACAGCATACAAATGCAGCATATAAATGCATCACAAAACAACATATAAATGGTGAAAA
The DNA here is from genome assembly GCF_057876585.1 of Rhinolophus sinicus. Lineage (NCBI taxonomy): Eukaryota > Metazoa > Chordata > Mammalia > Chiroptera > Rhinolophidae > Rhinolophus > Rhinolophus sinicus. Next base: position 43,880,580 of record NC_142515.1, read on the forward strand.
GAAAACTGACAAGCTGACTGAAAATATTTTCAATGTAATCAAGAAAAAAGTATATATATACATATATATGTATATATAGTATATATATATTATATAGTATATAGTATATATATGTATATACTATATATATATATATATATATATATATATATATATATTCCTTTAAAATTGAGGGAAAAAATCAAAACCTACCTGAAAAATGAGAAAAATATATTACCAGACATTTCACAAAATGCATGCATATGATAATGTCCTTAAAACATGAACATTTTTCAGGTGTTTAAATAATTAGGGAAATTAGATAAATTCTGTCAGATTGGTGAAAAATAAAAAGTATGATGACACATTTTATTGGTGAGGTTGTGGTGAAACATGCTTTCATCTATTGTTGATGAGAAAGTGAACTAGTACAACCCTTCTAGAGGGCAATTTACCAATACTTAATGCCATAGACTGAATGTGTCTCCCCAGAAACCTAATTCCTAATGTGACAGTATTTAGAAGTGGGACCTGTGTGATGTGATTTGGTATGAGGGAACACGATTAGTGCCCTTAATAAAAGAGACCCCAGACCCCTTGCCCCACCTGCCATGTGAGGTCACAGGGAGAAAATGGCTGTCTGTGAACCTGCTGGTGCCTTGATCTTGGACTTTCCAGCTTCCAGAACTGTGAGAAATAAATTTCTGTTATTTATAAGCCCCCAGGCTATGGTATTTTGTTACAACAGCCCGGATGGACTAAGACAGAAATTGGGACTGAGAAGTAGGATGCTACTGTAACAAATACTTAAAAATTTGGTTTTGGAACTGTGGTATAGGGCCAGGCTAGAAGAGTTTTGAGGTACATGTTAGAAAAGGCCTACACTGTTGTGAATTGACTGTGAAGGGCGACTCTGGTAAGAGTTCAGAAAGAAAAGAGGAGAGCTGTAGAGAAAGCCTCAATCTACCTAAACAAAATATTCGTTGAAACATGGACAGTCAAGGCCATTCTGATGAGGTCTCAAATGGAAATGAGGAACATGTTGGAAACGGGCAGAAAGGCTAGTGTTATCATAAAGTGGCAGATAACGTGGCTGAATTGTGTTGATGTCATCATGTTCTGTGGAAGGTAGAACTTGCAAGTGATAAAATTGAATATTTAGCTGAAGAAATTTTGAAGCAAAGTATTAAAGGTACATCTAAGGAAAGTATGAAGCAACTCCTCCTGACTGTTTATAGTAAAATGCAAGAAGAGAGAAATGATTTGAAGATGGAATTGTTAACCAAAAGGGAAGCCGTACATGAAGATTTTGAAAATTCTCGTTGTATCGATGTGAAATAATGAGAAATCTCGTTTGAGAGAGAACACTAAGGGTATGGCCAGGCAGCTTTAATAGAAGACACCTAACAAAACAACATTGGCATGTATCAGGACTGAGCAAATAAGTATGTATATTGTGAATAATTGGAGCTGTATTTCTCTTTCAAAGAAAATATTTTATAAATAATGAAACAAGATAGGTTAGAGTGAACTCCGCTTCTCTTTCTCTTCCCCTTTCCCTTTCCCTTTCTCTTTCCCTTTGTATATATATTTTATATAAACACATACATAGAATATACGTATATATGTATACATACATAGATGTATGTATATACATGCATACATGTGTACGTGCATTTATATGTATAAATGACTAGGTTTCTGTATATATATATATATCCATGCATGTACATGTGCACATATATTATGTACCTATGTGTATACTTGTATATGTGTATATGTGTACATTGTCTATCTATCTATCTATCTATCTATCTATCTATCTATCTATCTATCTATCATCTATCTATCTGCTTGCATTTTCTAGCTCTGTCAAATAAGTGGACTGGGAAATAACAACTCAGTACCAGTGAAATTGTTGAATCCAAGGTTTAGTTAGTCTAAGTACAAAAATTATCCTGGAATTCTTTGTTGTGCTCAAAACTGCACAAAACTTTGTTGTGCTCAAAATAATGCAGTGCTCAAAACTGATAGGAACTTGTTGAAAAGACGTAGAAGTGTACACAAAAGGACTTACAAAGGTCACAACTGGATGAGAAACATAAATAAATGTAAGAATATATTATAAACCGTAGAATACAATAAATATCCATGAGGCTATAGATAAATAAAAAATGGAATAAATAAATAAATCAGGGAGAAAGGCTAAATTTTCCTTCCAGTAGAATTCTAATTAGCTAAATGTACAAGGAACAATGGAAATACAAAATCACTCTTTGGCAAACACCACAGTACCATGTTTCCCCAAAAATAAGAACTAGCTGGACAATCAGCTATAATGCGTCTTTTAAAGCAAAAATTAATATAAGACCCGGTCTTATTTTACTATAATATAAGACCGTGTATAATATAATATAATATGATGTGATGTGATGTGATGTGGTGTGGTGTGGTGTGGTGTGGTGTGGTGCGGTGTAATGTAATGTAATATAATATAATATATAATACCGGTCTTATATTAATTTTTCTCCCAAAGTGCATTAGAGCTGATTGTCCCAGTAGGTCTTATTTTGGGGGAAACAGGCTAGTAATGTATGCTGCAGGCGAGAATCATAGGTGGATGCTAAAATTAATGGGCAAAATTTTGAAGAGAAACAGCATATTTGCATTGTCTCAAAATAACTTTCCCCCATATATTTAGTAATCACAACAGGAAAAAGTCAGTACTTTAATAGTGAAAAAATCTGGAAGCTATCACTTTAATAAACTAGTTAAGTTAACATGACCAGTAATAAATCACATCTACATCCTGCACTTCTGATATGGTACACTGTGAAGGGGCACCAAATCAGTTGTGCAAACAACACTTTTGTGATATTTTTGCCCAAAATGAATGTAATAAAAAAAAATTATTCAAACTCCAACACTAAGAGACATTCTACAAAATGTCACTCTTCAAAATGTCAAGGTTATGAAAGACAGACAAAGATTGAGAAACTGTACCCATTGGGACCAGGGAGACATGCCAATGTACTGTGTCATGGGACTCTGGATTAGATTCTGAACCATCACAAGGGCATTCATTGGGGCAATTGGAAAAATTTGAATAAAGTCTTTAGATTAACTGGTAATATTGTTTTGATGTTGATGTCTTGGTTTTAATATTAATACTTATACTATAGCTAGGTACAATGTTAACATTAAAGGAAGCTGGGTGATGGGTATACTGCACTTCTGAACCCTTTGTGTAACTCTTAATGGTTCTCTAAAATAAAATAAAAAATTTAGAGGTAACTGTAAAATAAAAAAAAAATTCAAAATAAAACATTAGAAACATTCTATAGAATTTATGGGATTAGTCTCTTTTTTTTGGCACAGTTTTGTAAGATAATGCTCCTTACCTCCTCTAACCAGAGAGAACAGCATTACTAGACTGAAGACAACAGTTTATTCACTTAAATCTTGCTTAATTAATAATCCTCAAAATTAAAAGAAAGAACTTGAAAAAAATTCTCAATTCCCTAATGATAAGAAAAAAATTAGTTGAGAAGATCTCAACATTATGAAGTGAATGAAAAATAATAATGATACCACTCTCTTCCATGTTCAAACTGAAGGCAACATGTCAAACTGGAGAATTCATTTATGGAAAGGTATTTACATGTCATCCTTAAATTAAATGTGTATAAGGGAATAGCTTCTCATGCCCCCAGGGCCTTCCTTCTATGGAATGACAAAGTCCCTCAGGGTACTATTTGGGATACAAAGCAACTCACTAGAAACGAGATGGACATTTTCTTTACTTGAACCCATGGAGTCATTGAGGTCTTCTGACAAGAAAGGGCCTCCAAAGACCCGGTAGGGGAAATCACTATGAGTTTAGGTGGAATGAATGACCTGAGTGAGAGATAGGACTTGTTTTTCACAGTGCTGGCTGAGACAAAAGGTCTGTCCAGATCCAACCTGCCTCTGGAAAAAATATCTAAACAGAGATTATGAACTAAAAGAGCTACTACCATAAAGAACTGAAAGTAGGACATTATGTATGACATTAACAGAAATTGAATTGACAAAGATATCATATAAGCAGTGGGCACGTGACCCTCAGACTACATTGAGCCAGTTTTCAGTAGTTTAGAAGCATTAGCTCTTCCTCATGGATTTAGGGGAAAGTTTGGAAATGGTACCAACTCCTTTGAGTCTGAATCAGTGTTAGATTCTTGGATAATTTTGATTAAGACATCTTAAGGGGGAGATGTTGGTATTGCTGTAAATATTGATAGATTTTTATTTGAGCAACTAATTGGAAAAGTAAGAGTTGTATCTGTGTAATCAGGCTCAGATCTTGAAGCAAGTCACAGCAGGACCACACAGGCTGAATGGTACAGTGCATCTAGTAAGTGCAATACTTTATTCTCTCCGTGAAGCAGTTACCCAAGAGTTGCCTGCCTCTGTTTCTACAGATGTTCCAATCCGAAAACATATTATTTTCTGTCTTGAATTTTTGGGCTCATAAGCATCTTTGTCATGTTGATACATAAAGGAAATGATTGGTTCTTGAAATTGATGAAGAAATCAGCAATGAACTTTATTTAAAGAATTCTTTATAGTTTAGTCTAGATAAACTGGATCTTAAGAAAAATTCCTATCAAGGTTGTTAATGTGTGTTAGTTTTAAATATTATCTGCACCCTCATGAATGTCAGAACAGTAGAGGAGAAATCATGTGTATGCAAACATGATATTCTTTGCTCCGGGTGCTTTCTGAGAAACTAAAGATATATTCTATGAGAGAGTGAGTGTCTCCAAGTGTTGCCACGGTACTCTTACTCAGTGTACGATAGAAGGAACACAGTCTTCAGAGTCAGAAGAGATTGGATTTAAGTCTAATTTTTGCTACGTTAGTACCCCAGTGACTTTTGCAAAGTTAATTAGCCTCTCTGAGCCTTAGTTTTATGATCTGTAAAATAAAGGTAATTATATTTCTCTCATAGGATTAGTATGAACATTGCCCTCCCAACACGTGCATGTCCTAATCACAACTAGGCATGACGAGGTTGGAGACCATCTACAAGGTTCCTAGAACGCACCACAATGTGTCTGTGACCCCCTGAGCTCATGTGGGCGTTGGCTGGGAGGCACAGCACTCTGGAGTATGAAAGGGGCTGGTGGTCAGGACATGACAACAAAGGAAGCTTGATCAGTCCCACCAGGGATGGGATAATTACATATCCCGGTAGATTACCAGCATGGCAGGGGACATGCTGAAGTGTCAGATAAAAAAAGTATCATGTGAATAGAGAGACCAGCTAGAACGAAGGCAAGTAGGGCTGAGCAAATGCCTCATCCCTTTTTGGGGAAATAAAATTAAAAAAATCTTCTCCCAAGCCAGAAAACCTCTACACAAATGTATTAGAGAAAGAATGCTTTTATTTTTGAATGAGCATTCGACCAGAATGTGATGCATATCACAGGCAATCTGCTAAGAGATTACAAAGACAGAAATCTCACTCTTTTTTTTTGGCAAGCAGATAGAACCCATGCATATATAGTCTGAAGATAAACAATAACTAGCCACACATAGTCCATTCTGAATTTACCTGGTAATTGGAGTGATCATTTGTTAGTTTATTGGCTTCCCACAGGTCTGCCTGAGAGATACTGTGGGTTCAGTTCCAGACCACTTCAATAAAGCAAATATCCCAATAAAGTGAGTCAAACAATTTTTTTCATTTCCCAGTGCACTTCAAAGTTACATTTACACTAGACTGTAGTCTACTAAGTATGCAATAGCATTATGTCTAAAACAGCGATGTATATACCTTAATTAAAAAAATATTTATTGCAAAACACCCACTAACCATCATCTGAGCCTTTAGCAAGTTATCATCTTTTTGCTGATGGTGGGTCTTGCCTCAGTGTTGATGGCAGCTGACTGATTAAGTTGATGGTTGCTGATGGTTGGGGTGGCTGTGGCAGTTTCTTAAAATATGACAACAATGAAGTTTGATGTATTGATTGATCCTTCCTTTCACAAACGATTTCTCTGTAGCATGTCATGCTGTTTGACAGCATTCTTTCAAAATTGAGTCAATTCTCTGAAAGCCAGCCACTGCTTGAACTAAGTTTATGTAATATTCTAAATCCTTTGCTGTTTTTTCAACAATTTTCACAGCATATACACCAGGAGTAGACTCCATCTCAAGAAACTACTCTCTTTGCTCATCTGTAGGAAGCAATACCTCATCCATAAAAGTTGTCTCATGAGATTGCAGCAATTCAGTCACATCTTTAGGCTCCACTTTTAATTCTAGTTCTCTTGGTATTTCCACTATATCTGCAGTTACTTCCTCTGCTGAAGTCTTGAACCCCTCAAAATCATTCATGATGGTTGGAATCAACTTCTTTTAAACTCCTGTTAATGTTGATATTTTGACCTTTTCCCATGGATCAGCAGTGTTCTTAATGACATCTTGAATAGTGAATTCTTTCCAGAAGGTTTTCTATTTACTTTGCCCAGATCCATCAGAGAAATCATAATCTGTGGCAGTTATAGCCTTATGAAATGTATTTCTTAAATAATAAGACTTGAGAATTGAAATTAACTCCTTGATCCTAGGGCTGCAAAATCGATATTGTGTTAGCAGGCATGAAAGAAGAGTAATCTCATTGTACATTTCTATCAGAGCTCTTGAATCCCTGACCAGCTTCATTGTCAATGAGCGGTAATATTTTTAAAGGAATCTTCTTTTCTGAACAGTAGGTCTCAACAGTGGTCTTAAAAGATTCAGTAAGACGTGCTGTCATCCAAGCTTTGTTGTTCCATTTATAAGGCACAGACAGAGTAGATTTAGCATGATTCTTAAGGGCCCAAGGATTTTGGAATGGTAAATGAGCATTGGCCTCAACTGAAAGCCACCAGCTGCATTAGCCCCTAACAAGAGAGTTAGCTTGTTCTTTGAAGCTTTGAACCTGGGAATTGACTTTTCTGCAGCTATGAAAGTGCTAGATGGCTCTCCTTCCAATATAAGGTTGTTTCATCTACATTGAAAATCTGTTTTTTAGTGTAGCCACCCTCATTTATTATGCTAGCTAGATCTTCTGGATAACCGGTTGCAGCTCCTACGTGGACTTGTTACTCACCCTGCACTTTTATGTTATGGAGATGGCTTCTTTCCTTAAACCTCATGAACCAACCTCTGCTAGCTTCAAACTTTTTCCTGCAGTTTCCTCACCTTTCTTAGCCTTGATAGGATTGAAGAGCTAGGTCCTTGCTCTGGATTAGGCTTTAGCTTAAAGAAATAGTGGCTGGTTTGATCTTTTATACAGATCACTAAAACTTTCTCCGTATCAGCAATAAAGCTATTTTGCTTTATCATTTGTGTGTTCACTGGCGTAGCACTTTTAATTTCCTTCAAGAATTTTTCCTTTGCATTTACTACTTGGCTAAACGTTTGGTGCAAGAGGCTTAGTTTCCAATTTATCTCAGCTTTTGACATGTTTTCTTCACTAAACCATTTCTAGCTTTTGATTTAAAGTGAGAGACGTGCAGCTTTTCCTCTCACTTGAACCCTTAGAGCCCACTGTAGGGTTATTCATTGGCCTAGTTTTAATGTTGTTGTGTCTCAGGGAAGAGGGGCAGCTGAGGAGAGGGGGAGAGATGGGAAAATGGCCAGTCGGTGGAACAGTCAGAACATGCATGACATTTATTGATTAAGTTCCATGTCTTATATGGGCACAGTTTGTGGTGCTTCCCCCAACAGTTTTAATAGTAACATCAAAAATCACTGCTCACAGGTCACCATAACAAACATAATAAAGATGAAAAAGTTTGAAATATTGAAAGAATTACCAAAAGGAGACACAAAGTGAACTAATGCTGTTGGGAAAATGGCACCAATAGACTTGCTCTATGAGGGGTTGCCACAAACCTTCAACTTGTAAAAAAACGCAGTATCTGTGAAGTGCAATAAAGTGAAATGCAGTAAAATGAAGTATGCCTGCCTGTACATTGATTTTAATGCAGTGAGTCCCATTTTGAACTTCTGACTTCTAGAACTGTAAAATAAAACATTTGTGGTGTTTTAAGCCAGCGGATTTGTGGTATTCATTAAAATACCCATAGGAAACTAATATAATGTATAAAAAGCCTAGCACAGTGCTTGGTAAATAATTGGAAGCCAATGTATTTTACTTGTGCTTCTAACCTCTTTCCATGTTTTGAGGTGATCTCTCCTCCTACCCTCCAGTAAATACATATCTGGCAAAATTTGCTCTAAAGTAGAACTTAGTCTGGTCACTTGCATTGGGATTTTGCTATATCATTTGCACCAAGGAAAAGATAGATCAATTCAGCATCATTTGGACCATGAGCTGGCAAACTTTTTTCTGTAAAGGGCTAAATGGTGTATTTTAGGCTGGTTCATATGATATTTGCCTGAACTACTCAACTTTGCAGGTGTAGCAGGAAAGTCACCATAAGTAATACGTAAACTAACGAGTATGTCTATGTTCAAAACTTTATTTACAAAAATAGGCAGTGAGCTGCATTTAATCTGTGGTCTGTAGTTTGCTGACCCATGATTTACACTCTTTCTCTTCACCTCTGCACAAGATAATTCTTTCAAGGTTAAGGTAAAGAATGGAGGTGGATCAAATTCTCTCATTCCTGTAAAATAATTCAGAAAAGACTTTTCTCTCCTTTTTGTATCTAGTTCATCTGTGAATTAAAAATCAAAATAAAAGCAGTGACTATAATAGCAACAGTCATCATGTAATTATTCTAATTTATAGGGCAATAAATAAGGGCTTCCTTATCTTTGAAACCCTGCCCTAGGCCATTAGGGCAGCTGAATTATTTATTTACCTCTTCATGTGCAGACTCTGCTACTTTAAAATGAATCACGCTTTATCACAAATTTGCTAACTTGAAAGTCTAAAGGTGCCATCTTCTGATTTCTAAAAACAGAAAAGACTCTGAATGCCCATCTGAAGAACTGTTAGAGAGAATATAATTAGAAACTCCTTTACAAGGTCTAAATTTCTCCTCCTTGGATTGAGCAGTTGCAATACTTCTGTGCTTCTTTGCTTTTTGTCTGTTATGCATTTCCACATGCTGTGTCACATTTGCCTTGAAATGTGACAAAGTGATCTGAGCTTTTGCTGCAGAGGGAGGCATTATTGATTTCTTGGAGAGTAGCAAGAAGACTTGCAATTTTGCTGTTAGACTTCTCTGACAGATTACAGCAGTTTGTGACATCAATTTACTATAATGAAATCATGGGGTTCTCTGGCTCTCGGGCCTGGGGGAGAGGTGAAAGGTTAAGAAAGTGAGGACCCTAAGCAGCCAGGCGTGAAGGGTAGTGCATTCGCTCAGTCCAGTGCCATTAAGAAAAGAGATTAGTTGAATTCACCTGATCTGAATTAACCAGATGGTCTTCTCAGCAAATGAAAAATTATAAATGTCTAATCGTGACTGTGTTGGTTACAATTTAATTGCTCGATAAGGAAACTATTTTTGCTTTCATTTTGAAACCCTACAGATTATTGCAATTTCACAGCTAAGAATATATTAAACAGAAAATTTTCTTTATGCTTCAGCATGCTTTAAGCCATATTTTCAATTAGCTGTTAAGTCTCTTCTTTCAATAATCTTTGTTAAATCATACAGCACTTTGAGAGGTTTTGAAGTCTATTAAACCCAGCTCCTGCTTAACTGATAATGCTTTTCTAACTGTTTTATTTTTATATTGTGCATGACTTTTATGAGGAAGAAACAAAAGAAAAGCAAACAAGCTGATAATGAGATTTCCTTCGGACTCAGTGACTTTCAGGGTTCCTTATAGTCTCTAGTACACATTCAGCTCAGAATCTAACCTTGGTCCCCATACTCCCTGAGTGGCCTGCAACCTCTCTTTCCTTAGATATACGATGAATGAGATAAGTTCTGATAAACAACTAGGAATCTCCCAGCATAACATCCTGATTCCGTATTTATATTCCTGTACATGAGTTGGTATTCTAATTGGATCTTTGAGGCACAAAGTAATTGCTGAATCATATAGGACAAGTTGAATGAAATTCAGCATATATTTCATACTAAAGGCTATTGTTCACAAATGCAAAAATAAAATAGTACAGTCCATTGGAAAAGTGCTGGAATAGATGTTCATGTAAACTGCATTTTATTTCCAGCTCTGTCATTTCTTTTCACATACGTAGTAACTGTGATCCATTCAGCTCTCTGAATCTGTTTCTTTATCTTTGAAATGGGGCTTACCTGCCTATGAGGTAACACTTTTACACATGCTATCTAATTATGCTTAACAAATTTATGAGGTAGGCATTATCCTCAGTCTGCACATAAGAAAACTGAGGCAGAGAGTAGATGACTTTTGCAACGCTTGATGGCTACAAATGTCACAGTGGAATTTAAGTCCAGATCTTCTAACTCCAAGCAATTTTCTTTGCATGAGTCTCAGCTGTTTCTGACAAGGTTTGTTCAAGGAGCACATTAGACTCTGCAAAAAGCAGAGCTCTGTAAATGCGAGGTAAGATTATTAATTAGTTATTTTGACAACTCATAATTTTTATGTGGGTAAACTTTTAAGATCCACATATTATAATCACAATAATAGCCTAAATTTTCTTCAGACCAAAGTGCCAAAAATTATGAAAAGTGCTTTAATGAATTACCATATTTAATCCTCGCTATAAACCTACAAGGTTGGTATGAGTAATCCTCAGTTTACATTTGAAGAATCTGAACAGTGTGGCTTTGGATTTCAAAATCTAATTTTCTACTTTTTAACTTTCCTTCTTTGTAAGTTATTTGGTTTGCCTGAAAACTGAAAAGAAAGCTAGAGTCCTGGGGGCTTCTGACTTGAATTTTTATTGTTTTTCCAATATTCTATAACTATTTACGTCAGAATGAAAAGGAGATGGAACAGGCAGAGAGGGAAGAGCTGGTTCTGGTCTTACTTATGTTGCTAAAGGAAGAGGCCTTTTACTGCAAATTGCACAGGACTTTAGCTGCTCAGCTGGCACTTAGGTAAATTAGAGAATAAGAGAGATTCTTTATGAAATTCTGACATGGATAATTGCTATGAAGCTGTTCTCTCTAGAGTATTCTGCTTGAAGATTGTATCTAAATTTGGAATGGTTATGATGGACCCGCTGCAAGGAGTAAACTGTGTTTCTCAGGTCCACTCCTTATGTGTAACAGTTTTGTTGTTTTTTTAATTAAAGTTTATTGGGGTGACAATTGTTAGTAAAGTTACATAAATTTCAGGTGTACAATTCTGTTTTAACCTATACTTTTCCGTGATATTATTTTAGTTGGTTCATATGTGTGTGTGTGTGTGTGTGTGTGTGTGTGTGTGTGTGTTAGAATATGTATGACTTTATTTCTGCTAAAAATAAATAACTTGCGATTTTGTATGCTTTACACTTAAAACTTGATACTCATAAATAGTAGTTATCCTATCTCACCCCTGAACCGGAAATGGAGTATTGTAAAGTGTATTGAGATGAAATAAAAGGGGACTCTCTACCCTTTCCATATAGAGGCTTCAAGGGGATAAGCAATTTTCCTAAACATCACAAAAAATAAAGGGTTAGCAAACTTCCATTTCCCATTTGGCAGTGTATACCAATTCTCCACTGAGCACAGATAGAACATCTGGAAACACTATGAAAACATCTGTTTAAAGGCGTTAAATTGCAAATAACATAGTGAAGGATGATTTAGCCAGGGTCTGCAGGTCAGAGAGAAGCCTGGGCAGGTTAAGGATGCTTTGCCCTCAGGGTTGGTTGTGAACTAGTATTCATTAAGGCCCTGTAGGATATTGTCCCTCAGCTTAATATCATTCCCATCCCTGAAACTGAATTAAAGTGATCCCTGAATGATAGTAACCCCAGGTACCTGGCAGCAGCAAAATTAAATCTTGGTGCAGATATCATCCTGGTCTCATTTGTTTTTGTAGTTTCCCAAAATATTTATTTAAGAAATGTTCAGTGAAAGATAAGTGAGGAGGATAGTGTGAAGAAAAACAGAGCTGAAAAGTAAATGGTGCTGGGAGAATTGGAAAGCCACGTACAAAAGAATGAAATTGGACTCCTATCTGTCACCATGTACCCAAATTAATTCAAAATGGATCAAAGACCTAAGCATAAGACCTAAAACAATAAGCTGCATAGAAGAAAACATAGGTATTAAACTTATAGACCTTGGGTTCAAAGAGCATTTTATGAATTTGACTCCAAAGGCAAAGGAAGTAAAAGCTAAAATAAATGAATGGGACTATATCAAACTTAAAAGCTTCTGCAAAGCAAAAGAAACCATCGACAAAATAAAGAGGCAACCAAATGAATGGGAGAAGATTTTTGCAAACTGTGCCTCTGATAAGAGGTTAATATCCAAAATATACAAGGAACTCATACAACTCAACAACAACAAAAAAACAAACAACCCAATTGAAAAATGAGCAGAGGATTTAAAGAGACGTTTTTCCAAAGAGGACATATGAATGGCAAATAGACATACAAAAAAATGCTCAACATCACTAATCATCAGAGAAATGCAAATAAAAACCACCATGAGATATCACCTCACCCTAGTTAGAATGGCTGTCATCAACAAGACAAATAATAACAAGTGTTGGAGAGGTTGTGGAGAAAAAGGAACCCTCATACACTGTTGGTGGAAATGCAGACTGGTGCAGCCGTTATGGAAGGCAGTGTGGAGGTTCCTCAAAAAATTACGAATAGAATTACCATATGACCCAGCAATCCCTCTCCTGGGTATCTACCCAAAAAATCTGAATACATTTATAGATAAAGACACGTGTGCTCCAATGTTCATTGCAGCTTTATTTATGGTGGCCAAGACATGGAAACAACTAAAATGTCCTTTGATAGATGAATGGATAAAGAAGTTGTGGTATATATACACAATGGAATACTATTCGGTGGTAAGAAACGATGAAATAGTATCATTTGTGACAACATGGATGGATCTTGAAATTGTAATGCTAAGTGAAATGAGTCAGACAGAAAAAGTAGAGAACCACATGATTTCCTGTTATGTGGTATATAAAACTGAAAACAACAAAAGAACAAGACAGACAAATGAAGGAACAAAAACTCATAGACATCGACAATAGTTTAGGTGTTTCCAGAGTGTAAGGGGGGGGGCTGTAAAAGAGGGTAAACACGGTCTAACATGGTGATGGAAAGAGAACTGACTCTGGGTGGTGAACACACAATGCGATATATATAGATGATGTATTACAGAATTGTACACCTGAAATCTATGTAACTTTACTAACCATTGTCACCCCAATAAACTTTAATAAAAAAAAAGTGTAAAAGACACTAGAAGAAGGAACTCCATATATTAGAATTATCTGGTACAAAATAAGAACTAACTTCATTTTATATTCTAGGATCTAAGCCCAGATTGAGAAATTTGGCAAATCATTTTAAAATATGAAAAAATGCAAACAGAAACTAAAGAATAGAAAAACATAATAATCTAAATTTAAAAATTACATAGTGGATTTACTGGGAGACTGGATACAGCTGAAGAGAGTTTAGTGAAGTAGAACCTAGATCAGAACAAAATATGCAGAATTAAGAACAGAGAGATGAAAGGATGAAAAAGATTCAGTATCAATGAAATAATCATAAAGGATGCACCAAGAAGGCTACTATACATCCCTTGGAGTTCTGGAATATAAGGAAAGATGGAATGAGGCAGAAGATATCTTTGAAGCAATTCCAAGAAGCTTTACAAATCATAAGGATGATAAAAGAATTCTGGACCAAATTACATCAAACCTCAGTTAATAAACCTCAGAAAAATAAAGAGAAAAAGGTAAAAGCAGCCAGTGAAAAATCAACAGATTGACTTCAAAGGAGCAACAATTAGATTGACATCTGAATTGTCAACTGAAACAATGAGAAAAACATTATAGATAATTTTTGCTCATAAGCATGGATGTAAAAATACTAAATGAAATATCCCCAAGCCGGTCCAACAATATCTTTAAAAGATTCCATAATGCACCCATGTTGGATTTATTCCAGGAATATAAGCTTGCTTAAGATTTGTAAGTTAATCAGTTTATTTATAAAGGCAAAAAGTAGCTAGATTATTTTCATAGTTGTAGAATGATAAAAATTTAAATATATTTAAGTATACTTATACATAATGTTTATTTATATATGAAATCTTAACTATGTTGAAAAAAAAAGGAAATTTCTTAATCTCCCCTTCCCCCAAAAAAGGTCTTTAAAAGAAACCCACAGGAAACATCTTATTTATTGGCAAAATGATGAAAGCTTTCTTTTTAAGATTTGTGTAAAGATGGCAGCTACAACCATTTCTATTTAACGTTGTTCTCAAGAACCCAGACAAGACTGTAAGCAAGGGGGAAAAAAAGACTGGTATAAAGATTAGAAAGCAAGAAATAAGTTATCATTATTCTCAGTTGATATATTTTGTACTTAGAAAACTCAAAACAATCTACAAATCAATTATTTGATTTAATGAATAGCTTTAGCAAGTTTTCTGGATACAAGATCAATATGTAAAAACCAATGTATTTCTACATATCAATATAGCAGCCAATGTACTTTAAAAAAGATATTACCTACTTATTAAAAACTATGAGGGAATATAGTGAATAATATTGTAATAACCGTGTGTAGTGTCAAATGGGTAATAGACTTATTGGAGTTATCACTTTGTGAGGTATATAAATGTCTACTCACTATGTTGTTTTGTACATGCAAAACTAATTTAAAAAAAAAAGAATCTCCTGTTTAGCTTTTAAAATATACAGTTACAGACACTGCCAAGAGAGACTGATTTATTTGGTATATTTCCCTGTCAGGAAAGGAGCAGTGGAAACAGGAACTCTCTACCTTACAAAATTCTTTAGTCACAGACTAAGTCAAACTCTATTAGCTTTCTCTAGACCAGCATTCTTTGTTTATAAGTGTTGTTACTTTTTTATGCATTCTAGACATGTTTCAGAAGGTATAGCCTCGTGTTCTTCAGATTTATAAGTCACTCTGATACCTTGAGTAGAAATGTGAGAAATCCTTGAAAGGGACATAGGAGACATCCTCATCTGCATTAACATTATTTTGGGAAGCTGGTACTGCAGCAAGCTAAACTCATGTATTTTCTTTAGTTAACTGCTAATTATAGCTTCAGTGTGTGGCCTTTAAACGGACATTGTACCAAATTGGGGCATAGGATGAATATGAGAAATTCTCACTGTACCCTCCTCATCACTGACTACGGACGGTATTGTACAACTATAAATGTAAATGTGAGGTATTATGGTGGATGGATTCACAGATATGCTGAATGTAATAGAATGAAGAGAAGTGCAAATTTGCTTCTTAGAATTCAGTGGGAGGGTCACTACTAATCTTCAGGCTGTACACACGTTTCTTTGGTTGGCACTCTAACACTCTGTGGAGAGGATTTAAATACCATTTGTTGTGTGTTCTAGAAAAGTGATGTGGAAATGGTAACATTAGGGTCATAGTGTTTTGTTGTTGAAAACAAATCCCATTTTACCTCTACTTCACAGTATTCATGTTTTTCATAAAATGAGCTCATCCATATTTTAAGATTTAAGATCTACCTGTCATGTCTGCCCATCTCTGGTTTATAGGCTGCTTTGTTTGTCTGTGCATGGGTTCAAGTGTTAGAGTTGTATTTTCTAAGATTCCCTTGCTATCCTCAGGCCTGTGGTTTCTTTGAACTCAACCAGTGTTATGAATTAATGAAAATCAGAAAAAAGTGAAGAAAGACACAGGTATTAAAACATTATGTTTGGGGAGAAGTGACACAGTCACAACTCTGGAATAAAGCTGAGAAATGAGCAGTTTTGGGCGGTAGTTTGAATTTTGCTCAGCATTGTGGTGAAAATCAAATTTCTTTCTGTATTTCTCCAGATTTAGATAAAATAGTTTTGTGTGATTCTTTATTCACAGATATGGGGCTTGAGATGGCTTTTCCTCCCTTCACTTTATCCTCAAATTTTGGCAATAGCTAATGAAGTCAATATCACTGAATGTCTACATTGTGCCAAGAGATGCTCTAGGCAATAGCGAAATCACCAAGTCCATATTCTCCTGGGTGTTACAATTAGTTCATCCCTACAATTAGGGATGTCCACTGTTGGCCAGATTTTCATTAACTGTGGTCTCTGCAGAGACGGCTATCTTTCTTTCGGGCACATTCTTTATCCCTGGGACTCGACTGGTGCCAATTCTTCCTTCTCTAGACTCTGAAATGACCTCCAGCCATGATCTGTAGATATAATAATGGAGATTTTAAAAGATATCGATTGTCAAAAACAACATGCACTAAGAACTCTCCCAGTTATCTACATGTGCCATCTTACTTGATCCTGACAATAACACTAAGAAGCAGAGACTATTGTTTTGCCTGTTTTCCTCTATTGAAGAGAGTTTTTAAAGAAGCCAAACCCCTGGGCCAAGGTTACTTGTCAGCTGGGAATCAAATCCAAAACAGTCTAATAACAATATTAGACCTTCTCCCCCTGCACAAATAAATATTGTTTCTCATACATGTAAGTACTCTCATTTTTAAATACATAGATGCTATGATTAATTAAATGTCTCTTCAAGAGACAATGACTTTATAGTAGCTTTACTTTCAGTATATTTCCTCTTGTCAAAGTACTCTAATGTGTGGGATAGCATTCAAAATTGTTAGATATATAAAAGTGGTTCTTATACTGAAAAATAAACATATGTTGGGAACTATTGCACTGTACTCAAAGCTTCTTGAGGGCAAGGCAGATTATTTTGTTTAACTTTCCAGTGCTTAGCCCACATCTGTAATGTAAAAGGAGGGCAGTCAATATTTGGTAAACATATAAGTGCGTAGATAAATGAATCCCATCGGTAATTAAGTGGAATAGTGGCCCAGATAGCCAACATGTAACATATAAGCAGCAAGCATTGGGGTGAAATGAATAATTGGATAACAGAGTGTTGGTAAACAAAGGAGGGGGTGAGAGACAAATGTCAGTGCTAAACAAAAAGAGTCAGATACAAAGGGTAAATGCTTTTTTGAACATTCTCCCTACTTTGTTTACTTAAAACTGTTACCAACAGGACCCATCTTGAAAGATTAAAATGAATAAACCTCTTATTGAAATTTAACTGCTTGCCTAATATTGAGTGCCTTTTGTTTTCCTGCATTCCATGACTAGATATAATATTTTAAATTTCATACATGCACCCCCCAAAAAAAAACACACATATATTTTATATCTGGAGAAAGCACATTGAGTTTTGGGATCCCAAAAGAGTTGTTTTTCTACTTTGTAATTATATGGAGACCAGTGAAGGGTAATGAACATTTTCGAGATACGGCATTTTCATGTTTTTTTTTTTTTTTTAATTTTCTATTTATAATTTTTCTATTGATTTTAATTAAACAGTCCTCTGTTTATGAGAGACTAGAGGAAATGTAATATCCTCAAATTAAGGAAAACAAACAAAAGAGAGAAAAACATTTAGCAAAATTGATTTCTTGAATTGTACTTTACATTATGATTTGAGGTTTTCTTTTTTTCTTAAGGCAGATTTGATAGAGGGAAAGTACACCCCGAGAGAGTGCTCTGAGCTTTCAAAACTCTTATCTGAGGTGAATGGTGTTTCATTA
Organism: Rhinolophus sinicus; assembly: GCF_057876585.1. NCBI lineage: Eukaryota > Metazoa > Chordata > Mammalia > Chiroptera > Rhinolophidae > Rhinolophus > Rhinolophus sinicus. Next base: position 43,898,277 of record NC_142515.1, read on the forward strand.
ATTTTATGTGAAATCTTCTTATGTGACAGTATAATTATAATATTATACAGCTTAGCTAGATGGCTTTAAATGATCTGCCTGTACAACCCCAGAAATGAAGGGTCATGCAGGGTACAAGGAGACTTCAAGATTCCATTTTGAAAACTAAGTACTTCTGGCAAGGGACAAAAAATTGGTAATATGTTTCTATATTTGAGGTGTCTTTCATTGCTCATACAGTACCTTACAGCTCAGTGCAGTGTCTCTAATTCTTTGAAATGTGAATCACTTCAGTTTACACTTCTCTTTGCTTTGGGTAAGAACCTAGGAAAAATATACTGACGGAGAAGATAGCACCGATAGGAAAGATGAAATACTCCATGCTTTGGTATGAAGTAGGAGGAACATAGGTCTGGATATTAGAAATTCACTCAGAATGAATTGGAGACCTATGGTGGGTGTGGTGGGCAAAACCTTTCCCCACTGAAAACCAAAGCAGATTCTTTAGCACATCATGAGAGCACGCTGACATTCAGAACTTTCCGCAAGGCATTAATTCGCTATTTCAGTATTACTCATTTGAATTCATCCACATCCATCAATTTCCTGGCAGATTGGAGCTCCTACTGCTTTAACTTTTTTAAAACAAGTTTTTAAATTACAGTTGACATTAAATATTATATTCATTTCATGTATGTAGCATAGTGGTTAGATATTTATATAACTTATGAAGTGATCCCCCTGATAAGTGTGGTACATACCTGGCACCACCATATACAGTTATTACCATATTATTGACTATATTCCCTATGTTGTACTTTACATACCTGTGACTATTTTGAAACTATCAATTTGTACTTCTTAATCCATTCACCTTTTTCACTCAACCCCCCAACCCCCCTCCCCTCTGGCAATAATCAATTTGTTCCCTGTATCTATGAGTTTATTTCTGTTTTGTTTATTTATTTTTTTTATTTAGATTCCACATATAAGTGTTTTTAATGGAGGTTAACAGGTAAAAGAGAAATATAGCATCAGATGTAATCACAGCACAGTGGGAAATCAAATTTCTTGCACTCTGGTGTGTGTAGGTCTCTACTTTGTACTAGAGTTCCATTTTCACTCTCTCAGCACAAGTTGTGGGGGAAAGGAAGATTTAATCAAGAAAGCTCAGGAATGGGAAAGCAGAAGTTATTTCCAGCTTGTTACTATTGTTCTTTTCTCCAGAATGCTATAACAACCAGTATGTTGATTTAGGGGTGGGGGGTCTGGGGGAAGTCAAACTGGTTGTATGGCATTATAGAGAGATGATAAATACAATGCTTTTTGTGTTTTTTTCAGTTGGTTACACTGAGTCAATAGTCTCAGGATCCTGATGGTACATTGTAGTGAACATAAATTGGACTGGGAATTTATTTGATGTGTGACTATGAATAATTTCTTTGGAGTCTTCAGATATAAATGTGTTCCTTTGTAAACTGAAGATGGACTGTATGGTCATAGAAAGTACCTTTATGTCCTAAAGTTTACTGACTCCCAGGTGTACGTTGTCTACCACTTTGAAATTAGTGTGCTGTGCTAGGCTAAGAGATTGGTGAACATATTTCTTCTCACTTAGTTTATAAATTGTCAGAATGAAACTTTTAAAAATGTCAAGTACTTTTTGCATGAACTTCCAAAGAAAGTGCAAAATTTAGGAGCCTTCACAAAGCTCATGTCTTAATCTTTAGTGTCTGACACATTAAAAATGAATGATATACTTAACCATCCCATGATACTATAAATTAAGAATTCATATTAGAAAAAACATCCTCTAGACAGTTTTTAATTCTGGAGAGCCCAAATGTTATAGGAAAGCAATTTTAAAATGTTGTTTATGCATTGAACAGCAATCCAGCACATTCTGATACAAACTGGATTATCAATATCAAAGTAATAAATTATTTGAGAAACAGAATTTTCGTTGAATTCTCTGGAATCCACAAGGCACATTTTGACACAGTGCCAGCATTAGTACTTTCAAATAGCAATACATAGTTTCACACAAAATTCAAGAATGCAAAGCAGGAATATTAAGTAACATGAATTTTACATTCTACCTTGAATTTTGGGAAAATAGCAGTATATCTTTTACTTCTTTTTTTCTAATTCTTCATAGCCAAAACAAAGTGAGGTGCAAAGAATTATTTGGAGAATTTTGAAAAGTGTAGTTTCTCTTCCATCACCGTATATTTGACTCTCTTTACCTTCATCTATACCCCCATCCCTCCTTACCCTCTGGTAACCTCTAAACTATTGTCTGTGTCTATGAGTTTTTATTTCTTTCTTTGCTTGTCTTGAAGACCTGACTCTGGGTGGTGAACACACAATGTGATATATAGGTGAGGTATTACAGAATTCCACACTTGAAATCTATGTGATTTCACTAACCATTGTCACACCAATAAATTTTAATTAAAAAAAAAGTGTAGTTGCTAGATGTATAAGCCTGTATTTTAAGGAATACAATTTAATTTAAAAGACGTGAAGGGATTTGTTTGTATAACTTACTAATCTGTACACTTTAAATACTTTCTGAAGCAAGTAATTCAATAAACATTTAACAAGCAAGAGGGCAAACAAGAAGACCAGTGAATGATCAGCAATACATACTGTCTTCTCTCTTCCTCTCTTCTTTGTTTTGTCATAAAGAAATACTGGATTTTCTATTCAGAAACATAATAAAAAGTGATTAGCATGTATGTTTGTTGTGTCAGAGAAAAAAAAAAAAAACAATTATCAAGTCTAAGATAAATGGTATTATGAAGAAAAATATGGCCTATCCATTTGAAAGATGATTATTAAAATGATGATTTTGTAGCTATTGGTATGTACCTATGTATGCAGGTTGTGTATGACTGGCTGAAATTCTGATTGGCCAGTGGTCTATTCTAACTGGTTTGGCCCTGGCAAACTGGTTGTTCAATATCTTAAATATCATCTATAATACTTGTAATACTGGAAAATACTTAGGATATAAGGTTATGTGAATGAAGTTTAATGCAAAATTTAACATAGGTTTACCTGTATTTTAGAAAGCCTCTTGAATGTATAAAAAATAAGATACTTGAAAATTAGTATAAACTTCTGACTTGATCAAGACAGATAGATGGTCTGTGTGATGGTTACTCTTATGTCTCGACTAGGCAAAAGGATGCCAAAATAGCTGGTAAACATTATTTCTGGGTGTGTCTGTAAAGGTGTTTCTGGAAGAGATTAGTATTTGATTCAATAGACTGAGTAAAGAACATGCTCTCACCAATATAGGTGGGCATCATCCAATCCTTTGAGGGTCTAAATGAAAGGTGGAGGAAGGATGAATTTGCTCTCTTGCTTGAGCTCAGGCAGCCATCTTCTTCTGTTCTCAGACATAACGGCTCCTGGTTCTTGGGCCTTTAACATGGACCTGGACTTATACCATCAGATCCTCAGGTTCTCAAGCCTTTGGACTCATGCTGAATTACAAAACCAGATTTCCTGGTTCTTTAGGTTGCAGACTACAGATCGTGGGACTTCTCGGACTCCATAATTGTGTGAGCTAATTCCTATAATAAAAGTCTATATGTGTTAAATATATATCTATATCTGTAATCTATAATATATGCCATATAACTCTATTATCTATCTATCTATCTATCTATCTATCTATCTATCTATCTATCTATCTATCTATCTATCTATCTATCTATCATCTATCATCTCCCTCTCTCCCTCCCTCCCTCCTATTGGTTCTGCTTGTCTGGAGAGCCCTGACTCATACAGTCAGTTAATCAAAAACTTGTTAAAGCTGGAAATCATAAAAGTGGATATATAGAGAGATTAATTTTCTTACATTTAAAACATACGAATGTATATCCATTCACCAATCTTTCCATGAGGCAAGGGATTTCCTATAAATCTGGATTTGTAATTAAAGATTCAAATTGTCTTCTTATAAGCCATGTATACATAATACATTACTTTTGATTTTCCTTTAGAGTAAGAACTTAAAATACTAGCAAAGAAATTTGATTGCATAATCCGTCTATGTTTTTGTGATTGTATTTTCCAAACTATTTGAAGCCATCTCACCATATTTAATTTGGCAGGAAAAATTTTAGTGGCTTTTCCTTATTGAGTCTTATCAAAGGATTCAGCTTAATTTTCATAGAAATAACAACTGCTTTTCATGTTCATATCTTATAAGTTTATATAAAAGTTTATTACATTATTATATAATTAAATTACTTTACATAATTGATTTACATTATTATGTATTATAAACACAATCACAACTGGTATGAAGTTTGGAAGTGATGGAATAATTTTTGTGTCTACCCTAAAACATCTATAACTAAGTGAAATATGCAGTTCATTTACCGAATTCTATTAACTGCTCTATTAATGGACTAAAATTCTCAAAGCCAACAAATTGTGAGCTAGCTGGAACCCAATGAAAAATTGCCTTAATCTTTTTTCTTCATTTATGAGTCTAGGGAATTCCATGGCAATAGTTGCAATACAGTTTGAATGACTGTTTTTGTAAAGCAGTAAGCAACAGGGTCAGATTTGGTTACATGTAAGTCAGCATTTCTGAACCATCAGAAACAGGAAGTCCCCTAAGATCTGATGGAGGCCAGAGATTAAAGTGGCAATTATTACTCCACACTGGAATAAGCATTTTTCTCATCCTGAGCACTCTAAAACAATAACAAAAAGATTCCAGAGACAGTCTAACAAATATAAATAACCAGGAGATACCAGTGGTTTCTGTGCCGCTTAAGACAGATCCTATTGCCAAAACGAATCTTAGAATATTTTGTCCTAATGGCATTTCCTTCACATGGGAGTCGGGAAGTGTTTTCAGCCAAGACTGATTTGAAAGGATTTTATTTGTAAAAAGCTTATCAAGTCAGCTTCCATTACTTCCATCCTCTAACAGTGTAACCATGCTCACCCTCAGGACACAGGGAAAGAGTGGGAAAGGGAGAGATTACACTCCCTCTGAAAAGCAAAACAAAAAACACCTCCCTCCCCCAAATAACGAAAGCAAACGATGCATAAGCCTTCTTTTAGCTTCATTCTAAGACCTGGCCTCATTTCTTAGCCTTTCTTCACAGAAAATGCCTGGACACTCTTGTCAGTACTTGTTATCTCCAATTCCCTTTCTCTTATTACTTAAAAAAAAAAAAAAAAATCATTCTAACCTAGTTTTCTCCTCTGATAGTCTCCTGAAACTGCTGCTGTCAATGTCAATAATGATCTCCATATTACTAAATCCAAGGGTGAATTCACCGTCTACACCTTACTTGACCTATTGGCAATTATCCTACCCTCACCTGGCTTTTGGGACAACACGAAACTCCTATTTTAACTTCTATCTCATGAACAAGTCTTTTGAAGTCTACTTGTTTGGTTCCCAATCCCTAAATTTTGGATTATCACAGGGAAAAGTCCCTATAACTCCCCAGAGGATCTTACCCATTCTCAAGGTTTTAAGTATCATCTATATGCTGTCGATGCCTACATTTATATATCTAGCCTACATTTCTCCTCTAAAATCCAGACTTGAATATCTAATTTCCTATTAAATACTTGGACGTTTAATACAAATCTCAAAATTAACGTGTCCCAAACTGAACTCTTGATCTTTGCTCCAAACTTCTCGTTAGCATTCCCTGTCTGAATAAATGCCTGTATCTTCATGTTGCTCAAACAAAAACTCTTAGACTTATCATGATTTAAGTAATCACACATTCTATCTGTTCATAAGTCCTGTTATCTCTGCCTTTAGAAGATATCCAGAATCCAAACACTTTTCATCACTTTTACTCACCAACCTGTCTTTTGCCTTGATTTTTATCAATAATATCCTAACTAGGTCTCTCTGCTTCTACCCTGACTTCCTACAGTCTATTTCCACAGAGAAACTCTAGTGATTCTTCTGAACAACATGCAAAATCATATTACTTTTCTGCTTAAAACCTCTCTTGGTGTCCCACTTTGTGTCTAATAAAAGTTCGTGTTTATAACAGGCCTTTCAAGATCAGGGTCCTCGTCCCTCTCAGACCTCAGCTTGACCACTGGCTCTAACCACACTGTCCTTCTTGCTCTTTTTGACCAGAGAAAACACATTTCTGCCTTGAGGTTTTTATGTAGACTGTTCTCTTAGCCTGGGATACTATTTCCTAATTTCATGCATATGAATAGCCTTTCCACTTTTTTCCGGTTTTGCTCAAATGGTACTTTATTGAATACTCTATTTAAAATAGCAATCCCTCCCTCTCCATCATTATCTATCATCTTCTCTTCTTTGATTTCCTCAGTAGCACTATTTGCCATCTAACATGAGGGGGTTGACTGGTGTGTGTGTGTGTGTGTGTGTGTGTGTGTGTGTGTGCGCGCGCGCGCGCGCGCTCAGTGGAAGAAGTATGGCTCTTCAACTTAAAATAATTGATTGGTTCAGGGGTAGTGGAATGGAAAGGTGCTTCTCCTCGGCAACCCTACAGTCACCTTGTTGAAATTGAATGCTTAAAACAAAACAAAAAACAAAGCAAAACAAAAAAAACAGAAAAAACCTTATCATTGAAATTTCACTTAGCTTGACAAATAGCTGTTAGGGTTCAGGAAGTGTAGTTCTAGGCAGCAGTAATTCATGTTGAAAATTTCAAAACAGTTTAAGATAGTTATTTGACCGTTTATATTTTGAAAATAACTTCAGAGTCAATAGTCAGTAATACTAATAGTTACCATTGCTGAGAACGCTGTATGAACAGGAGGACTTTTGTGCTTATGTTATATATATATAAAATCTCGTTTAATTTTCTCACCAGCCCTTCAGCGCAGATATGATTGTCTTGATTTCCAAGGTGAGAAACTGAGGCTCAGAGGATTAAGTAACTTGCTCTATGACACTTGGTAAGCAGCAGGTCTTTCTGGCAACTGGCCACGTGTTCTTTCCAATCACGCTAACGTGTCTTATATAAGAGCAATGTGGATCAATGGATGCGTGAAATACAGCAGCTCATGGTTCAAATCTCAAAGTGATTCTCCCATGTATTTTAGAAATATACTTCTTTCCATGTGCATTTTTTACTGTCTGAAGGATATAATGTTAACCTCTAGTGAAGAAAAAAAAAGAAACATAATAAATAAGTGAAAAAATAACATACACATGGGAAGGTTTAGGAAAGAAGTTTCTGACCTTCAAGAAGCCATGTACTAATGAACATGATTCCTTAGCATGTGTGCTAATATGCATGTGCTCATGAACATGAGTCATACTGTCTCTGTCTTCCAATTCCTTATTTACGTACTGATCTAGTACATCTATAGTCTTATGAAATATTAGGTGGATATTTTTACTCCCTAGCTTTTTTAGCTTACTGACTTTATGATGGAAAAGTACAAGAGGTTTTTAAAATCAAAAACACTCAGAGTTTTATTTCAGGATGAGTGTTCTCGATGTGTGGTCACTGTTTTTAATACTTACAGGCAAGAAGGCACTTCCTTGGTCCCTGTGCTAGAAGCCAACCCAAGAGTAAAAACTTTGTACAACTGCTCGTCATGCAAAATACAAAAACACATTTTTCCATCTTTTTAAAAACTGCTTAGTCCAAGAACTTAGATCGTGAATCCAAATACAATTTCACCGTACTTGTATGCAGGAAATGAGAGAAAGAGAAAAAAAAAAATTAAATGAGAAGGATGCTAGCTGCATAAGAGATCTGTGGAATGCAGCATAATCATAATGGCTGTATGACATTTGCAGCAACTATAAAATGTTATAGCAGAAAATTGTTATTAAAAAAATTAGTGATTCAGTGTTGTGGAATATCAGGAGTTGCTTTTAGTGGAAGGATAACACTGCTGCCTCATCAGACTCTGGTGATACAGTATAGGAAGAGGAGGGAAGAGAAGAATAGATGTATGGATACCTTGTAATAGATGCCAACACAAAAATGCTGAGATGGAGAGAAGGAGCCAGTTTAATTAACCCTAGAACAGTGTACTGAGTAGACACTTAATGCCTATTTGTTCTGTATATCTTTCTCAATATATGGAAAATGTGTGATAATAATTTGATGAAGTTGGCTTACCCTCTTTAAAGTAATATGAAGCTACATCCATTTGATTCAGTTCAATAAAACCGCTGCTGAGGGCATCCATAATGGGGCCGTTGAATTTGGTGGCCAATAATATAGGCAGTAGAATCAGACAGCTCTCAGTTTTACCCTTCAATCTGACATTCTCCAGCTGAGTGATCTGGGGGGACGTTGTTCACTGCTTGATTTTCAGTTCCTGGGTCAATAAGGACAGCAGGGTGGTTATGATGATTAAAAGAAAGTTTATATAAATATACTTAATGCAGTGCTTCTCACATAATAAAACTTAAGGAATTATGATTGACTATTATATTTTATTGGCTTCTCTCTCGTCTCTCTTTTTTCCTTCCTTGTCTTATTTTTTTTCAGTTAGAGAATCTGCTTACAAGTAATTAGTTGTCTTTATTTCTGGAGTTAGAGACATTACGTCTCTTTTGGAAGAACACAACTAGAAAGATATTAGTCATGTTGATGTGTTTTCAGAAAAGGGCATAACTGGAGATTTCTTTGGCCTAACAGAGGCTGTCTCTTCCCATCACGTTTGCAGTGTGGAGATCTGAGATCGCTGAGGAAGGGGTGATGAAACTGGTAGTAAAACCAAGAGCCTTCCTGAGAAGAAATGGAGTAAGCCTCCAATCTTCCTTTTTTTCTTTTTAAAAGAAAATCAGCTTCATTGAAGTATACATTCAGTAAAATCCCTAATTTTAAATGTCCATTTCCTTATGCTTTCACTTTCAATGTTCAAACTATTAGGTGGCACCTCTGACACAATGGTATGGGTCTGTCTAAGGCTATCAAGCAGGAAAAAAGACAATGGGTCCCTGAAGGGAATCTCACCATAAGGAGAGGAGGAGTAAGGATTTGTGTCCTGGAGTCAGTATCTGGGTCTGAGCTGTGTTAGGGGGATAACTGCTGCAGTTCTGCAAAGTCTTAGGCTAGGGCTTGAAAATGCGTGTTCTAAATGTTCCTTGGAGAAAAATGTGAAAAATATACAAATGCATATGCATTTAAGATCCTTTCAACAGAAAACATGTAAGTCTGCATAGTCTCCTTTATAGGAAGGCAAGGTAACACAGAATTGAACTGCGAGAAGAGTGACCTCCTTTTCTTTCCATTTACAGCCATAATAGCAATTGTAAGTGAGAATGGAGTTTCCAAGATACTGGAAAGCTTTTCAGTTCTTCCTCTGTGAAGCATTGAGTCTATGACTAGTCCTTTACTCTCAGTTATTATGTGAGGATTTGAGCCTATCTGGGTAAGTAAGGGGAAAACAGGCAAGAAACAAGGAGAATATTTTGATAGTATTATTAGAGGATTATATTTATATTGACTTAACTGTTGAAAGACATATGATCGCATTTTTAATCTGAAGATGGCAAAATGATATATATATATATATATATATATACACACACACACACATATATATATATATATATGTTATGCATACTCACATAATCATTACATTATTATGACTGTAATCTTTAGGTACCAATCGAGATATTATTCAGTAGGCAAAAATGAACTACACTTCCCCCAACCACAAGGAGTTTATAGTATATTAGGTGAAATAGACATGTTTACAAATAACTTTTCATTATGTGAGTTGAGGCTTTTGAGTTGTGTTGAGGAAAATCCCTAGGATTTCTAGAAGCAGAAATAGTTGAATAGGCATACTCAGTAGGCAGTGGAATTACTATAAGCAGAAAGGGAAGTTCAAAAATTAATTGGAAGAACACTGGAGAATTGGGTGTATCTGGATAATGGGTGAATTCATCAGAGGTGAATGCTAGTAAGGGAATCAGTAGCCCGATTTTAAAAGGCTTTGGAAACTTGGGCTTTTACTTTAGTGGTGGTTTCTGAGCTGGGAATGGCATGATAGGAGCCATGCCTTAGGATAGATATTCTGTCAGTCAGTGTGTGAAGAAGGACTGAAGAAAGAGGACCAGGGAGAGGGCTGGGCTGGAGTTTTAGTGGCCTTCTGTCTCTGATTTGCTCAGGTCTTGTGTGTCCATGGTACTTTATAAAACAAGAACTCCAAATGCATCTGTTTCATATGTAAAATAGCATTATAGGCTGGGCTGTGTTTGTGCTGAGCTTTATGGGCCTGGAATCTGAATGATTTAGTTTAAATGTAAATAGATATGGGAGAGGACACTGTAGGGAGTGTGTAGCTTCATGTTTTGCAGACATCATTTCAAGCTTGCAGAAAAGACAGTGGATAATATGGTTTGTAGGTCTCCTAATGGGAAATTGCTATCTAGAAATTAAATGAAGATATGAAAGCATCTTCAGAATTATTGCTCTTGGAGGCCTAGATGTACTTATGCTGCTTAAATGGAAATATTTAATAAATTTAATAAAAAGTCCATTGTGGATGGAGATACAAAAACAGATCTAGTAGAAGATTAAGATTGCAAGTACTCTGCTAAGATCAGATATTTTACTTCTATGCTGTTTCCAGAAGAAAATGGAACTTTTAATACCATAGTGATAACTTTCTTTTTCATTGCTTTTAAATATTGTTGATAGATATGGATCATTTTTATATCTCTTTGGGTTCCCAGACCTGTTACAAAAGCCCTAAATAGGCAGATGAAAATGGTTGGTTTTCAAAGCCTTAGACTGAAATCCAAAGCATCTTGTCCTCATTTAGTGGTGAGATCTGAGAGAATCTTTTTCTGAATCATCCTTCAATTGCAGGACAATGACTTAAGGCCTCCAGGGCTTTTTCCTAGTCAGTATACCATTTAATGGGATAAATGGGGCAGCTGGATAGGGAACCTACTTATGAAGGCTGAAGTCATAGCTACCAATGGCACTGAATTTCCCTCAAAGCATAGAACTCAGGTAAAATTCACTGGTCCCTAGGAGGGAGGGAGGGAGGAAGGGAGGGAGGAAAGAAGGGAAGAAGAGAAAGAGAGATTGTATGGTGGGAAATCCACTAAGTACTATAGTCTACAGTTAGACATACAGGATTTATAATATTTGATAACTAACATGTTAGTTAATTACTGCCGAGTAACAAATCTCTGCACCACTTAAAAGTTTAAAATACCAATCATGTATTATCGATCACAAGTTAAATGGTCAGCTGGCTAGTTCTGCAGATCTGAGTTGGGCTTGGAAGGATTCTCTCCTGTGTCTGCAGTCAGCTGTGGGTCAGCTTTACTGATCTTGGCTGGACTATTTATGTATGGGGCCTCAGCTGGGGCATCTGTACCAATCTGACTCTTCTGCACATCTCATCTTCTAAGAGGCTAACCCAAGTATGTTCTAATGTCAGACATAGAGGAGGAAAAGAGAGCATGGAAGCCCGTGAAGTCGCTTGAGGTTTAGACTTGGAACAGGCACACCGTCCTTTCTGTCACATTATATTTGCCAAAGCAATTTTTAAAAAGTTAGTTCACATTTAAGAAGTGAGCATATTGACTAACCTTCTTGATGGGAGGAGTTACAAAGTTATTTTGTGAAGGTGGTGGATACAGGGCAGTGTGAAGAATTGGGGTCTTTTCTGCAAATAATTGACTGTATCTAATAAAGTTTTAAAATGAAAATTAACAAATATATATATTAAGTATCCACAAATAAAGTATTACTTCCACTTCATCACTACCATATTAAATATTAATAAATCCTTCTTTGCGTTTGAAAATAGTTTATGGGGTATCACAATGTAAGAATTCCTGAGAATAGATGATGCTTGTGAATCAGTGTGGTGGCCATGAGAACACAGCCTGTAGACTTTCAACTATAGGGAGTGTGATTGACCAAAGAATCCAGCTGCTATGCTCTGAACGTCATCTCTGCATTTTCACTGAAGCCATGCTTACCCTGAACTGCTCCCAACCGATGACTGAGCAACACAGATACTAAAGCAGACCTGTTTCGGAGAGACACGGACCTCCTTTGGTGGCTTACTTTGTGTCAAGTACGTCCCAAAAACCTTGTCCAAACTTCCTTAGACTGCACAATAGTGTAGGAGGTTTCCACCCAACTTTCTCTCCCTCTCTCCTTTAGAGTCAGACTGTAATTTTTGTCTGATGACTGTCCCAGCTTCTCCTGGTATCCCTCTTCTCAACCTCCCATTTTCTTCCACATAAGTGTTTTCCCTAATAAACTTCTTGCACATTTAGTCATGTCTTAGCATTCACAATGGACTTTGCAGAGAACTTGTACTAATTCACGTAGCACGCCACAAATTAAAAAAAAAAAAAATTCATACAACAAAGACTTTCAAGTTGTTTTTACAGATCCACAGAGAGATAGAAGTAGACATACGTATCTCTATGTGTGTCTGTGGCTCGCTATCTCTTTATCTATATCTTCATCTGGGATGGTAGGGTGTGGGTAATATTTATGTATTTGATATTTTGTTGGATGTAACCGCTATAAAGAAAAAAGTTCGTGGGGCCTATAAAGTCTTAAAGTGATCCTCGTAGGTGCATTGGGAGGAGTGAAGTGAGGTTAATCACTTACTGAGTGAGTGCCTATTGTGTTCTTGACTTACTTCCATATGCAAAACATCCAGAAATTAGAGTATGCTTATTTTCCCCTATAATGATTCCATGGCGACTTGGGAACAGTTAGTTTCTTCTCGTTGTGATTGGTACACTGGGTGCTTTTGGTACTGTTATTGTCTTTGTGCCGACTATCACTCATGTGCTGATGTGACAGCTGTGTAATTCACCAAACTGATGGCAGGCCTTAACAATCCAATAAAGCAATGCTGCCTAATTGGTCCTGGTCATAAAACCCTTAGGGAGACTATTCAAAAACTGGCTGTGATTGACTGAAATAAGAAAGAATGCTCAACCAGTTTAACAGTGTCTCAGGCTCTTTCTATAGCATATGTATATGTGTATATAAATTTGAGTGTATGCAATGCGTGTATACACAGATACATGCCTCTGTTGAATTCTGAATATTTCAGCAAATTTTTGTTAATACAAATTCCTTTCCTAGATAATCATGGGACTCTTTAGACATTCTTAATTTCATTGCACAAAGAGAATGAAAATCCTATCTAGATGAAAAGTGGAAAAAGAGATTCTGACAGTCTTTTACTTGGAATTGTTTTTTTTGTAGGAGTTTTATTTTATTTTGTTTTATTATTCATTTATCTTATTAAAATATAATTAATATACAACACTGTAGTAGTTTCAGGACATAGTTATTGAACATTACATAATGAAGTGACCTCCACACTAAGTCTAGTAATTTGTCATTGTACAAGGTTATTATAATATTATTGACTATATTCCCTATGCTGTACAGCATATCCCTGTGCCATTTGTGACAACATGGATGGACCTAGACGGTATTATGCTAAGTGAAATAAGTCAGACAGAGAAGTGCAAATGCTGTGTGATTTTACTTATGTGTGGAATCCCAAAACCAAAATAAACAATACAAAACAAAAGCAATCTTATAGACATCAAGCACAAACTGATGGTTGCCAGAAGGGAAGAGGTGAAAGGAAGGGCAAAAAAGGTCCAGGGAAACAAGAGGTATAAACTGTCATTTGTAACAGTTTTATTGAGATCTAATTCACATACTATACAATTCACCCATTAAAGTATAAAATTCAGTGACTTTTAGTATGTTCGTTCACAGAGTTGTGCAACTGTCACTGTAATCAACTTTAGAATATTTTCTTCAGCTCAAGGGGGAATCTTATTCCCATTAGCTTTTGCCCTTCTACCTCATCCCTCCATCCCCACAGCCCTAGGCAACCATTAATCTACTATGGATCTGCCTATTTTGGACATTTCATATAAATGGAATCATACAGTAGTTCTTCCTTTGTGACGCACTTCTTTGACTTAGTGTTATGTTTTCAAGGTGTATCCTGCTGTAGCATGTATTAGTACTTCATTTATTTTTATTGTTGAATAATATTCCATTGTATGGATATATCACATTTTATTTATCCATTCATTAGCTGATGGATATTTGGGTTATTTCTACATTTCAGCTATTACAAATAATGCTGCCCTGAACATTTGTGTACAATTTTTGTGTGGACATATGTTTCCATTTTTCTTAGGTATATATTAGGAGTGGAGTTACTAGAGCACATGATAACTCTATACTTAATCTTTACAGAAACTTCTAGACTGTTTTCCAGTGTGGCCAGATCATTTTTCATTCACTATCAGTGTATGAGGGTTCCGATGTTTCCTCAAACTCACCAGCACTTTTTATTTTTGTATCTTTTTTATTCTAGTCTTCCAAGTGAGTGTGAATTTGAATACTGAGGTTTTGATTTGCATTTCTCTGATAAAGATGTTGAACATCTTTCCATGTGCTTATCAGCCATTTGTATATAACTTTGGAGATATAGCTATTCAGAGCTTTTGCCCATTTTTAAATTGGGTTATTTGGCTCTTTATTGTAGAGTTTTAATAGATTTTTTTTTTTTTATATTCTATAGATAGAATCTCCCTTTAGATGTATAATTTGCAAATATTTTCTCCAAGTCTGTGAGCTGTATTTCCATTTTCTTGATGGTGTCTTTTGAAGCACAAAGTTTTTTATTTTTGATGAAGTCTGACTTATCAAGTTTGTTGCTTGTATTTTTGTTATGAACCAATGTTGGTTTTAGAAGACCAATTCACATGTTTCCTCCACATTGGCAATGGCTAAGTTTTCTCTCACTTAGCAGTAATGGTACAAGCAGTAGATCACTGTCACACTGTATTAAGACAGAATGTGAAGCTAATTTCATTTATTGTGTAATAGAGTAATATTTGCCAAGGAAACAAGAATTGATATTATTATGTATCCTTTATCACATGTTCACATGACTGATGCTTTGTAATAACGATTATTATTTTCCTTGACTGCCTAAGAAGAAAATCTATGAAATGTAGTTTGAAAAAGGTTTTGATGAGGAGAAAAGTAAATCAGGGTGGCCTTTCTTCCTTATTTTTTCTCTTCAGTCCTGTCTTCTGCTTAATACAGGCACACCTCATTTTATTGTACTTTGCTTTATTGTGCTTCACAGGTGTTATTTTTTTTACAATTTGAAATTAAGACTCTTTACCAGTGAAAAGATTACTACTATTACTACTTGCCTTATTGTGATACTTGCTTTATTGGAGTAGTCTGAAACCAAAGCCATAATATCTCCAAGGTATACCTATATTATTCATTTATTTGCTCAGTAAATATTTATTAAGAATGTTCTAGAAACTTGTGATGTAGTGAATAAGACAGACCTGAGCCTTGCCCACAAGGAGCATACGCTAATTAGTGACCTATACGTCTCTTGTACTTTTGGCCCACTGCCTTTTATCATCCTTAACCCCAGGAGGCCAAATAGCAGTTCGGGCATGAAGATCTTAACACTGCTTGGTCAGAACCCCTCCTCTGACCGAGGTTTATCATGCTAGATGGCAAAACATACCATTTCTGGCTGCTATCTGATAAAGGCAGAAGGTGAACCTGGTAGACAGTAATGCCGTAAGTAGTTGCTCAGAATAAGTGGAGCAGAATTAGAACATTCCAGTTCAGAGTTGGTTTCCAGACAGTGGTTTAACCACAATAGACTCTGATTTGTGGAAACTGTGATTATAGCACTTTGCAAAGTCATTTTAACCGTGAAACAGAACCAGAGAGACTAATTGTGGACACATTTTGAATGAGTGTTTCCCAAAGCCCTTTGCAGATTTAGGCAACTTAATATCTGGTAATTTTTAAAGTGGCATTTTAAAATGACAAAATGAATATAAAAATCACCTTATGACAGATCCAGTTTTTCAAAATTCTTCTTTTCCCAAACTTACAATCAATAAGTACTAGTAATTTCAAGAACTAAAATTACTTATCTTACTATTGATGAAAACCATTTGCTCTAATTGAACACATCTATCTAGACCAGATCCATTTCTAAAACTGTCTGATCTCATAAGACTGAGAGTGAGGCATGGCCTTATACAAGTACCCAAATTAAGCAATTTTAGAATTTCCTAACTTAGCCTGAAGCTTGACAATGAATATTGTATTTAAACTTCTTTGTACTTAAAATATTCCAGATTTTAATTCGTGATTCATTAATAAACCATTTTTTAAAATAATGGATTTCAGCATTATCTACTTTTTACTAAATCATCAAATGGAAGGTAAAAAATTCACTTAATTACCTGAACATTTTCTTTATTTTTTAACAATCTTTTTGATTTAATGACATACTCAGATGATTAACCATAGATTTTCCTATGAATAAAAACATTTCGTGATTGTGATGATACTCCCTTAGTAATTCTTATAAATCTACTCCCGTCTTTTTTCTTTATTGTTTTATTTTAGTTTTTTCCTTTCCACTGAAGGTAATAAGATGAAACACAGTTGAACATTTCATTTCAAATTGGCTGAGTAGTCATAAACTAATAGACAGATACATAGATACTCAATTGCTTCTATTTGTAATTCACACCTTTACCTGTGGGCAAGAAGTCATACTAGAAAATTAGAGAAAGAAAAGAGGTGCTTTTTCACCTCGTTTTTACTAATAGAGAACTTTTTTCCTTTTTGCAATGTACTTTCCAGTATTATATCTGATTCCTTTTGACACACGTAATTGAAAATAAGGTAATAACAGCCTCAGTGCTTGAAAAGATTGTTTCTTCTTCCTCTTTTCTTTTTTCTTTTTTTTTTTTTTTTTTTTGGCTATTTCATGAGCACATTGAGAATGTGTTTGTGATCAAGAGCCAGAGTTATATTTCCTATGTTTGTATGGGAATCTGAGCCTGATAGCCCCTGAATGACCCAACTGGCAAATCAGTATGCATGCGGAGGTGTATGAGACTTCAGAAGAAATGAACTTGTTATATCTATTTTTAAAAAAAGATAATAAAACATGATTAGGATTTGCGGTCTTTACTTTGATATTCCTACTTATAGTTAAAGGTGAAAGTCAGTTTTTATCACAAATATTAAAAAATGCAGCATTATTTTCTTATAATTGACCCCCCCCAATGTTTTTTGCTTAGAAAAAAATAAGGCGGGTATTAAGCCTAAGTTTTCAATGTCAACGGGGATTTTCAAGTATTTAACCTCCTGATTGTAGGTAAACCATAGAAAAAATATTTTCAGCTCATTGAAAAATTTAGATTGGTTTGGTTTGATAACTGGTATATAAACTTACATAAAATTTTACGTAATGAATTCTACTTGGTATAAAATAAGTCTCTTTTAAGATTCAGATTGGGTTCTACATGGAGCTGAATCAGTAATTAGCAATTCAGAAATGTTTTCTGGGCCTGAGACTTCTAATCTGTAAGTTAAAGGGTGAGAGATGAAGACGTAATATGAAATGATCGATCAGATACCTCTAGCTGAAATTTTCTACATTACCGTAGAAGTCTTCTTATAAAATTGCTTTGATCATGTTATTTTATCTCTTTCTTTTGGCCTTCATTATAAACATGAAATTAGGAGATTTCTGAGCTATGCTGAGATTGTTTTAAATTTTCATTCAAATGTATTTATTTTCATAATAAAATAATAAGATTTAAAAATGACTGTTATTATTCTAACCTATGACTACACTCCTTGCCCCTTTGAATTCCCTACCCTTAATGCATCTTGGTGGTTCCTCTCTCTGCCAGGGATATTTGACTAGTAATAAGCATTTAGAATTGACAACCCTGGATAGAGAATGGGGACGTGACCAGAGACATTCAGGTGAGTCAGTTTTTCTGGAAATAAAGGCATCTTGAACATTGTCCTGCACAGTGAGGCCTGTTGAGCTTTTGCAAAGCTGAATTCACAGTCAGCTTTGACACCATTGATGTACTGCCAGTCCCCTCTCTCCACGCAGCCATTGGGGCAAGGCCACTGAGCAAAGGCTTGCCTTGAGAATTGGAGAGAGGCTTAGATTATTTACTAAAATGACATTTTCAGCATCTGAAACCCTGCCAGCTGGGTGATTTACCTTCCCCTTTGGAATCATTGCTTTTCTTCTCAGTGATCTCTCGTCACTCTCCCCTAGCTATCTCTTCCTCGCACAGATGGTAGTTCTGGAGATGTGAATGTAAGGAGAAAACCCTGGTGCTATAAAAATAAGCTTAGACTGTGTTCCCCTCTGGGTTTCTCTCACCAATGCAACCATTGCTGCTGTTATGTCCTGCTTGTAAAAGGTGAAGAACAGTCAAGGGAATAGTGCTAGAAAAAGTCAATGAATAAATGATATTTTGAATATAAAAGTTTTTATGTGCTAGAGACAAGGCCCTTTCTTCTTGACTTTAAATGCAGGTTTAACTTTTCAATTTAAATGATGGCTCTCTTTTTTGAAAACCCACACTCATACACATTACTTGAAAGATTTTTTTAGGACTGAAAGCACTTTGTTTTAAAATCTATTGACACATTTGCTGTTTTTCTCAAAGAAAGTTGATGATGCCCAATACAATTTTTTTTCTTATTTGTTTTTAACTCTAGCCATCCCTATTATTCATTGTCAACTCTCAGTTGATCATAGGGAATATGAAGCAGTCCCCAACTGTCCTGTAAAGGGTAAAGATTACTGATAGATTTTATATTTATTTATAAAAATTATAGATTTCATAGGTATTTTGTAATATACTTTAAAAATAATTATGGGATAAATGCTAAGGGATCGGTAGGGGCCAGTTCTGTTTCTGCCACACATTTATTTCAGAGAGAATGAGGAAGGGAATCGGGCAGATTTGGTGTTTTCATGACACATACACATGTCTTCAAGAGGAAGAGTTTCAGTGTGCCTGAATATCAGGGAGAATTTGGCAGTGAGGATAGAGTAGGAATTAATTTGACTAATAAAGCTTAATCCAGATTCATCACTAGCAATGATAAATGGCTTTATTTTGAAAATATCACCACTCAGTTCTTTTATATTTGAAGAGATATGTTTTTTTTTTTTTTTCTACCTTGTTGGGAAGTAGCTTGTATAGCAGAAAAAACATTTTTCTTTAGACTAAGATAAAGCCTACATTTTAGTTGTGCCTCTATTTACAGGCTGTAAAATTTTGAGCACATCATTTTACCTGTCTGTGTTTTATTTTCATAATCTATAAAATTGGGGTGATAATAGCAGTGTGCTTACTTCACAGAGATGATGTGTGACAATATATATAAAATTCCTTTATAAGCTATAAATTTCCATATACGTATAAGGTGTTATTAGTGCTGATCAGTTAGAACATCTTTATATGTCTCCAGGTTGTAATATTTAAAGTCTCTCAAAGGATGTAAAGCAAGATTGCTTTTAATCACAGCATCAATACAATTCATAATGACAATTTTTCCATAATGCTTGTGTTGAGGATTATCAGAAGTTCACAAGGGCCCTAGAGCTTTCACATTAGTAAGAGATCATTTGACTCAAGACTTGTCTGCCTCACTAGAGTTACATTAAATCAGAGGGTTGGAAGAAAACTACTCTTTGATCAAGAAAACCAGATTCTTGCCACCTATAAAATATTCTAAAGATTTTGGCAATATTTACCTATTTCTCTCAGGTCTTTATTTACCACTTGTAAGCATCCTGGTAAGGAAAGTATCAGAATTTATTAGTATAATATATCAGTTGAAAAATTACATATGCCTCTAAGAAAGAAATAAATATTTTGGTATATTTTATTATACTTAGTGATTGTATCTTTGATTCACCACAAATGGTTGAAGGTATATTTTTACTTGGTATTTAAGGCTTTCAGAGAGCCAGCCTACTGTGAAAGGAAGGCAGGGAGGAAGGAAGGGAAGTACTAAATGTTATTGAAAAACTGCTATGTACCAAGCATTGCATCTGATGAGTAAATTAATCCTCTTACAAGCCTCGTAAGATAAAGTTTTGTTTGTGTGTTTGTTTGTTTGCATTTTACACAAGAGAAAACTAATGTTCAGAAAAATAAACTAATTGACTGGGTCATATAACTAGTAATGGTAGAAACCATAAGCAAATGGTTTATTAAATCATCTTGCTTTTTCCATATGCTGTTGGGACTAATACATATAAAAGGTACCATTTGCTGATTACTTAATATGACTGACCTGTACATAATGCTTTCTATGAATGAGACACTGATTTAAGTGCATTATGTATATTAACTCATTTGATTCCCTCAGCAACCCTATGTGGTAGAGACTATTATCAATCAAGTTTACAGATAAGGAAACTAAGCAGAGATAAGTTAAATAACTTTCACAAGATTACTCATCTAGAAAATATTGGAGCTAGAATTCAAATCTTAGAATAGTTTAATAAGTTTCTTAGTTAAGTTTCTTAATAGTTTAATAAGAATCTTAGAATTCAAATCTTAGGTAGTTTGACTCTAGAGTCAATAATCTATTAATAGTTATCATCTTGTCCCTTTTCATGTATAATTTTTAATCCCCAGAGCAACTCTATAAAGTAAGTCTTTTATCCGTTTTACAAATGAGGAAACTAAAAGGTCCAGTGGCTTTCAGAGCTGGAATGGAGTCCAGTATTCACTGACTCCTGTCTGAAGGTGTTTCCTTACTCCTTTCAGCCTCATTGAGTGGGAGGTAAGTAATAGATATCACTTAATCTTTGGTTTCTGTATTTTTCGTAGCCCAATTACAAAAGGAAAGAAAAAGTAGGGCATTCATTTCTTTCTTAAACCTATTAAAGTTTTTATCAAATGACAGAACACTTGAGACAAACACAGAGATTCTGTTGTGCTGGTTACAAATGCAGGATCCAGACACAGAAGGAACTGGGCTCTCTGCTTTGCTTTCCACATATGGTTGTGTATCCTTGGACAGTTATTTAAATTTTCTAAACCTCCATTTGTTTATCAATAAAATGGGAAATCATGATAATACCTATGTCATGGGGTTTTGATTGAGGTTTAAATGAGTTAATTCTTATAAAGCTCATACATACTTTGTATTGTACCCATATATTGCAATCATTCAACAACTTTCATTAAAAAAATGTAAAAACTAAAACAACCAAAAACTAGTCATGTTTTCTCATCACTACGATGACATCAGTTTAACCACTCACTCAAGTACTCACTCATGCATTTTTTTCAGCATTTAGTATACATTATTATGTTCCAGGACCTATGTTCTCCAAAAGTGAAGAGAATATAGACTCTAAACTTCAGTAATTCCTTATCTCCCAAGAAGAGCATTCCACAAAGTGTATACTTCAGAACCTTATTCCTTCTTGACATTTCACAAGAAAAGTGTTTCATAGTCAAATAAATTTGGGAATGTTACTGTAGCATTCTGCTTCTTGGAGTTTCATAGCATGTATTGAATATTAAAAGCTTCAAGAAGACTGGTATTAGAGTGATCTCTCCAGCTTAATTTTTCAGGGATACATTTTTCCCCCGATACACCAAGTATATCCCCTAGAATTAATAGTACAATAACAAAATTTGGTAAATGAAATTTCTTTCCAAGTACCTTTTCTAGTTAGTTAGGTTCCTTTTTTAACACGTTGCCTACGGCGGGGTTTAAATCCCTCATAAAAATCCGCTCAGAAAAAATGAAGATTCTCGTGATCCGTACGCAGCGTGTTCACTTAGAATCTTGAATGATTTCTTCTTCCATTGATTGGGGAAAGTAAAATAACCATATCGTGCTTCTAGTGTACTTGCCAGGTATGTTTGCTAAACAAAAATCAAATTACTTGCTACTTGGCAGAAAAATCGGTTCTTTTGTCACAAAAAAATGTATATACAAAACTGTAAGTGTATTTTAAATAGATAAATGACATCACTTTATCTACTAGTAGAATATGAGGAAAGAAAAATGGTGGCCAAAATGAGGACCCTAAATGCAAAATATTGGAATATCTTTCATGACATTGGACTGGTACACTCTTTTAAATTATACTTATTATTATTTATTACTGAGTTATAAATAATGAAATTTATCTCTATTTACCTTAAAGAAAATGGAAAATTTATTTGAAGGATACTGAACTACCACACAAAATTGAAGAAGAAATTGAACACCCAAGAACTCAGAAAGGAAAGCAACAAAGGTAGCCTTCTAGGAATCTTAGTATCAAGAGTTTCCTGATATCCTCTCTAGGTAGTTGCCATTAGTAGCACTAATTTCTTAACTTCTGGTTTCTGTTTCACTCTTTTTTCAACAAAATATTTTGTTAAAAGGAATCTGAATGGTCCAACTTGATCAGAAGGCTCCCCTCAGATTGGTCAATTAGTTCTACTTGGGGGACAGGTTTCATATCACAGGCACAGTCATTGGAATATTGAACTACTATTACACTAATTAAATGCATCTTTTCTGGAATGAATCAACACAGTAACAGTTTATATAGTAAATACATTTTTTCCCAATGTCAAGCTGTAAATATAATTTTAAAGTGTTCATAGTATGTGCAAAGGACAGTAATATATATTTAGTCTTATTCTAGGACTACGTATATTCTAGGACTTGTATAACATGGGTCTATTGTTTTCTGCCCCAGAACTTGTCTGCTGCTATGTACAGCTTGTTTGCTGGCATTAACCTACTGTACTGCATATACATGTGAAATTGCAAGGGCTTCAACACCCTTTGGACAACCATCAATCAAGGAATGGAAATCAGTGGATAACTATTTCTTTCATGTCAAGAATGGACAATTCTGAGGCACATTTGATAATGTTCTTCAGAGAGATTAAGCCCATTACTCACAGTGATAAACAGCTCATTAATAGCTTCCCTACCTTACCGGTTCCACTTTTCCTAGACATTTCTTCATTTCCTGGAATAACTTTCCAAAATAAACTACCTATATATAAGCCTGGTTTAGACAACGCTTTATGGGATAACCTGCAGAATGACATAGGTTCATTTGATGTGTGATCAATGGGCAAGTGCAGTGAGGTGGGGAAATAAATGGAATTGTGTTAGATGAGGTCATCAAGAGGACATGACCTCCAGTTGACCCAGGCAACTGGAGGCTTCTCACCCCCTCCTCTGTCCTGGGAAGGTATGTTCAGCCCACCATTCCCACAGTAGGAGCCATTTTCAAGGACGCACCCTTGAGAGGGCAATGTGTTATTGAGACCATCTGAACAGTATATGTGACTGAGCCCATTAAGGCCTCTATATAAACTCTTAAGATTCTAGAAGGCACATGCAGAGATGTATTTGTCTTGCAGCTGCCAAAGATAAGCCTTATATGTAAGTTCTCTTCTTTGTTAGATTGGCCACCTACCAATCTAGAGTGGTCTGTCTCTTTCTTTGATCTCTCTTGCCTTTATGTATGGGGGCCAGTTTGCAAACCAACAAACTGGATCTGTTGAATATATATGTTTAAAAAAAAACAAACACAGAAAAACAATTTCACATAATTACATTCCTGATAAAGCAATATAATGCAACATATATATAGTTTATAATACAATCTTTGCGGTTTGCTTAGATAACCTAGTTTACTTACTTTATTTCACAGTTATTTAATGAGCATAATATGAGCGGGTGCTTTGCTAGGTGCTAGGAATAAAATGGTGAAAAAGGTAGGCATGATTTCTGTTCTCATGAAGAATCTTCAAGATGGGTGGGACAGATAAAGAAGAAAACATACAATTGCAATATAATTTGATGAGTGATGTTATGGAGGAAATGTGAAAGTACCTAGGTCCTAGGAGCTCCTAACTGGCTTTGTATACTTTTTAGCACTTTTGACGTGAATTATTATTGTCTTCATATTTTCTGAGTGGTTGTTTCTCTCTATTCCTCTCAGCTGTGAGACTATCTGATTTATTTAGCTGGACTTGAGCCTGGATCTAATAAAGACAATAAAATTAGTATCTGAAATTATACTGTAGAATGTATTTCCAGTGCCTTATGATCTGTCGCATTCTGAGCCATTTAACAGTTCAAGGAGAAAGATTAAGCATATATATATATATATATATATATATATATATATATATATATATGAGGGGCTAGCAGACTATTTTGTCTAACTTAATGAGAAAGAAGTAGAAAATTGGAAATTATGAAGAAAAAAGGTCAGAGAAGAGAAGAAATGAATCTATTCTTATTGTAAATACATGCTAATATGTACTTATTTAAGAACAAAGTGGCTGTATCCATATAGAAAAGAACTAACCAAGGATATGAATCAGTACACACACACACACACAACACACACACACACAGTAGGCAGATCAAATAGCATATAATTCATTGAAGTTAAATTTGGGGGCGGGTGATGTTTCTGCAAGTGAAACCATTGGATCGTGAAGTACTGTTCTCAAGTAAAGCCTGGTCTTGGCAAGGCTTTAAATATTTGATAGTTTGATGCATTTTAAATAGGTCCATTCACTCATGATAAATGTATGTTTTTTCCACAACCAAAAAGGAGAAGATTTCCGGGGAGGAAGGCAGTGAGATGTCCATCACAAGCGAGGTACTTGGAAAGAAGTAGAGAGAACAGTCTCGCACCTCACAACTGTTCTCACCCTCACCCATGGCCTGAAACATACACAAAGACTCACTGTGAACATATTGAAAATGATCAAATACACTGGCGAACATTCCGTGATGAAAGTTTGGGTTGGTGGATAGTATGCTAAAGACAACAACTTTGGTGCAGAAGGCAAAGACACCCAGGGAGGGAAATTTCATGGAGTTGTGGAGCTTAGCCATGAAGGTTAAAGGTAAAAAGAACTTGTTATCAACTTAGTAATTATCTCAAGAAAGGTTCTGCTCTGAAAGCAGTTGGAAAACCAGTGAAGATACAGTTCTCCTTTATTTTATCTTTTAATTGTAAGACTTTATTTTCTGGAATAGTTTTAAAGTAGCAGACAATTTGAGAATACGAAGGTCAGACAATTAAGCTCGAGAGCTTATCCTAGAAAAAGTGCCACATACCTCATTGCTGAATATCACTACAGTCACCTTTGAAGTACTCCTCTTGGGAAGCTATGCACCGATGCCAGCACCTAGTCCATCCTTCAAAGCAATTTTGGAACTCTTTTTCTGGAATGACCATCAGAGCTGTCGTCATATTACCCTCAATGTCCTGAATGTCATCAAAATGTCTTCCTTTCAATATTTCCTTTATCTTCGGGTAAAGAAAGAAGTCATTGGGGTCCAGATTAAGTGAGTAGGGATGGTGTTCCAATGCAGTTATTTGTTTGCTGGCTAAAAACTCCCTCACAGACAGTGCTGTCTGAGCTGGTGCATTGTCGTGATGCAAGAGCTATGAATTGTTGGCAAAAGTTCAGGTTGTCTAACTTTTTCATGCAGCCTTTTCAGCACTTCTGAATAGTAAACTTGGTTAAATGTCTCCCCAGTTGGTACAAATTCGTGATGAATAATCTCTTTGATATATTAATAAAGGTTAGCAACATCATTACAACTAGTTCGTGAACTTAATTGTCACACCTCATAGTATAGATAGTTCCATATACCTCCTCTCCCTACAGTGTTTTTTTTCTATTAACATCTTGCATTAGTGTGGCATATGTATTAATGAAGCAACATTGACACATAAGTATTAACTAAAGTTCATAATTTATATTATGACTCACTCTATATTACAGTCTATGTGTTTTGAAAAATGCCTGTTATTGTGTATCCACCATTACAATGTCATCCGCAGTAGTTTCACCACCCTAAAAATTTCCCTGTGCTTCACTTATTCAGCTCTCCTTCCTCCACATGACTCCCTTCCACCCAACCTCATTACCCCTGGCAGCCACGAGTGTTTTTACTGTGACCATAGTTTTGTTCTTGTCTAGGATGTCATATAGTATGTAGCCTTTTAAGACCAGCTTCTTTAAATTAACAGTGCATTTAAGGTTCTAACATTTCTTTTTGTGGCTGAATAGCTCATTTCTTTTTATCACTGAATAATATTCTATTGTTGGAGGCACCTAGTTGTTTATCTCTTTACCTGTTTGAAGGACATTTTAGTTGCTTCCAATTTTTGGCCATTATGAATAAAACTGCGAGAAAGCTTTGCGTGCAGGTTTTTGTATGGACATTTTCAACTCAATTAGGTCCGTAGCTAAAGGAATGATCCCTAGATTATATAAAACTATGTTTAACTTTGTAAGAAACTGGCAAACTGTCTTTCAAAGTTGTATCATTTTTTATTCCCACCAGCAATGGGAGTTCCTGTTGCTCCGCATCCTTGCCAGTAAATATTGTCATTCCCCTCCACCCCACCATTTTAATAGGGATGTAGTGGTGCCTCATTATTTTGATTTGCAATTCCCTAGTGATATGATGTTGAACATCTTTTCATATGCTTATTTGCCATTTGTATATGTTCTTTGGTAAAGTGTTTGTTCAGATCTTTGCCCATTTTTTAATTGAGTTATTTTCTTGTTGAATTTTAAGTGTTCTTTTTACATTTTGGGTGTATCCTTTATCAGATATGTAGTTTGTAAATATTTCCTTTCAGTCTGTGCCTTGTCTTTCCATTTTCTCCAGTTTCCTTTATAGAGCAGAAGTTTTAATTTTAATAAAATGTGTCATTAATATTTTATTTTATGGATCATACTTTTATGCTATAACTGAAGTTTCATCATCAAACCAGAAGTCATTTAGATTTTTTCCTATGTTATCTTCTAGAAATTTTATAGTTGTGAATTTTACATTTCAGACTATGATCTATCGTGTGTTGATTTTTGTGAAGGTATAAGGTCTATGTTAGATTCTTTATATATATATATATATAAACAAATATATATGTGTATATATATGTATATATATACATATATACAAATATATGTGTGTGTGTGTGTGTGTATATATATATATATATATATATATATATATACACAAATATCCAATTGTTCCAGCAGCATTTGTTGAATAGACTATCCTTTATTGCACAGCATTTGCTCTTTTGTTAGTGATTAGTTGATATTTGAGAAGGTCTATTTCTAGTCTCTCTGTTCTTTTTCATTGACCTCCTTTATCTATTCTTTCACCACTATCATACTGTCTTGATTACTGTAGCTTTCTTTACAGTGACTCTTGAAGTCGAATAACATCAGTCCTCCACTTTTGTTGTTGTTTGACTTGTTCTTATCTTCTCCCTCCTCCTCTTCTGTTTCTTCTATATTTTTTCTTCTTCAGTATTGTTTATTGTGCATTTTTTGCCTTTCCATAGAACTTTATGATCAGTTTTTTGATATGCATAAAATAACTTTCTTGGATTTTTATTTGGATTCCATTGAATCTATAGATCAAGTTGGAAAGAATTAAGACCTTAAAAATATTAAGTCTTTCTAGTCATAAACATGAAATATCTCATCATTTACTTATAGTTTTCTTTGATTAGTTTCATCAGAGCTTCTTTGATTTTGTTCATCACAGTTTTTTTACTTTTCTTCATAAAATCACGTACATATTTTGTTAGATTTTAACCTAAGTATTTCATTTTGTTTGGTGCTAATATAATTAGAATTGTGCTTTTACTTTCAAATTCTATTTGTAGATTGCTGGTATATAAAAAATGATTCACTTTTGTATGTTAGTCTTATATTTTACAACAACCTTGCTACAATAAGTTAGTAGTTCTAGGAGGTTTTCTGGTTTTTTTTCTTTTTTTTGGTTTTAATTCTTTTGGTTTTCCTACATAGACAATCAAATCATCTGTGAACAAAACGTAAATATGATTTTATTTTTTTCTCAATCTATATAACTTTTATTTCCTTTTCTTATTGCAGTACTTAGGTCTTTCAACTTGATGTTGCATAAGAGTGATGAGAGGGGTGTCCCAGCTCTGTTCCCAATCATAAGGGGAAAGCATCTAGTTACTCAGCAATAAGTATACTGTTAGCTATATATCTTTTGTAGATATTATTTATCAAGTTGAGGAAGTCCCCCTCTATTAGTTTGCTGAGAGGTTTTTTTTCCCCCCCAAATATTATTAATCATATTAAATGCTTTATCTGCATTTGTTTATATGATCAAATGATATTTCTTCTTTAGTCTGTTGATATGATGGTATTAGTAATTTGAGTGTTTTTTTCTGTTTTTTTAAAGGATAGGGTATTTTTTATAAATCTTTTCAAAGAACCAACGTTTGGTTTGTTAATATTCTTTATTGATTTCTTGTTTTCAATTTCTTCAATTTCTGTTGTAATTTTTATTGTTTATTTTCTCCAGCTTGCTTTAGGCTTAAATTGCTGTTCTTTCTGTAGTTTCCTAAGGTGGAAGCTTACATTATCGATTTTCAGATCTTTCTTCTTTCTAACATGTGCATTCAGTGCTATACATTTCCCTCTAAACACTACTTTCATGGCATTCCATAGATTTTGATAAATCATATTTTAACTTTAATTTAGTTTAAATATTTTTTATTTCTCTTGAAACTACTTCTTTTTTTCTGCTTTTGAAACTTATTTTTTCAATTAAATTTATTGGGGTCATATTGGTTAGTAAAATCATATAGGTTTCAAGTATATAATTCTATAATACATTATATATATTTGTGCTCACCACCCAAAGTCAGTTCTTCCTTCTATCACCATATATTTGATCCATAGACACAGACAACAGTTTGGTGGTTACCAGAGGGTATAGGGGAGGCAGTTGGTAGAAGAGGGTAAAGGGGGTAAAATATATGGAAACGCCCTCCTTGATTCATATATTATTTAGAAGTCTGTTGTTTAATCTACAAGTATCCTGCTCCATCAGCTTCTCTTCAGTTAAGCTGATTCTCCGTATTCTCCTGTCTTCCCCAATTTCATGGTGACTATTTGCCCTGTGACCTCAATTCTCTGATGCATTTAAGAAAAGTTAATGATTTTCAGTATTACTTTTTCAACTTTTTTCTTGCTGTGAGGATGGGAGTGATGACTTTTTAGCTTTTTGTGTTAGAGCTAAAACCAAATGTCTGCTTCTTGGCTTTTATTTGAAGTCATTCCTGTCGTAGGGGCCAGAACCTGTACCCCTTTTGATTTCATTGATTTTAATTGTGATAGTTTATAATTGTTGTCACAAGTGAGTATAAATTTGCCGGAGGGCTCTATACTGTGATTGTGTTTCTTAGCGTATTATCCTAGTTTGGCTTTAGATTGGGATTGAAACCATGGTGATGTGTTAAGCTTTTTATGTTTCCATAGACAATGACACTATTGTATGTTTCTCAAACAGTATCAGTGAGTACATTTTAGAGACAAGCTTTACACATTAGGCTCTTTTACCTTTAGGAATACATCCATACTTTAAATATATGGGATTTCAATATGTTTGACAATAATTTCATACATTGGTCATGCTTTCCTAATTTTGATTGTAAGTACATTAAAGATCTGTGACATTTGAAAATTCTGACTTTACCATAGCATTTGGCATACTCTGGGAATTTTGTTTTAATAAAATAAGTCTTATACATGTAAAAATTCTGTGGTGGCCAAATATATAGGCTTTTGGTCACCAGAGAATTTTTATACACATAAGACTTATTTTATTAAAACAAAATGGGGAGGAAGGAAGGATGTGTTCCAAAGAAACTTAGGTCAGTAAAATATTAGTTGATGTTTGTAAAAACTAGGTTTTATGGAAAGATACATTTTAAAATTACTTAATTGATTTATACAGACTTGTTTACCACAGAACTTCTTTGAGCCTTCTTAAGCATATGTACACTCTGAATCTCTGAGAGGGAGAATCCTTTTTCAGTGGAATTACTATTAAAGAGGGTTTCAGAGAACACAAATTGACAAATTCTGCACCAGATCATTCTTTTCAGATGGAATATGTTTAGATTAATTGATTTTTGTGGGGGCAGAAAGTTTTTCTTCTTAGTAGGTGACTGGATCCCTGCAATGATGGAATGCCACATTGCTACGGCAACGTAGAAAATAAGGTGCTTCGGACCAGGGATGCTTTTTTTCATGTAGAAGAAATTGTCACCAGGTTTCTCAAGCTAAATTTTTAGAAATTTAGAAATACAATTAGAAAATATATTTTAAAGATAAACAAAACTTTTAATTTTTGTCGAACAAAAGAACACTAGTTTTGTTCTGCATTTGTTCTGCACAAACTGCATTATGGACCAAACAGATTATTAAAATTGTACTCGTTATTCATTACCATAATACCATATAATAATACAAGGTCTTAGGTATACTGTTGGCAAATAATTTAGGAAAGTCTTTTTGGTGACATTTCTTAAGTTTTTCCTTAAGTCTGAAATGTATTTGATGTGCAGGAAAGAAAATACTTATATTAGTTTCTTAGTAAGAATGTAAGAAGGAAAGCCAATAGACTGAAGAGGAAATTTCAGTGGCATACAGATATTTAGAGCATCCATACACCATTAATTAGGAAGGCACAAAGCAGCAAAATAAATAAGTAGGATGATAATAAGATAAGAAATTGAGCTAAATGCCACAGATCTTTCTCTCTGAACCAGTCTTCAAAAGACAAGGTGTATATGTGTGCATAAAGAAGTTGAACAGTGATGTTCAATGTTTTCTCCCATTTGTGTATTAAAATTCTCAGCAGGGGTGGCTTTGAATATAAACACATAGTTGCCTATTACTATGTGTTCTCTCTAAAAAAAAAAAGAAAAAAAGACCTATATATACAATAGGATTTTTGTATGACATACAAAATATTCCTCATTAATTTAACAGAGTATCATATACTTCACCATTATGTATAGGAGAAATAACGAAATATAAAGATGATGAAAATAGATCTAGGTTTCAAGGAACCTGGAATCTAGGAGTAAAAATTGGAAGGGAGAGATTAAAGACAGGTAAAGAAGGGAACATAGTTAGGGGAAGATCTTGGAGATGAGAAGTCCACAACAGAATGGGGTTTACCTTTGTAAGGATGAAAACATAATGAGAGTAGCTAAAGATGTAGCTACCCCTTGAGATAAAGGAGAAGAAACTGGTGCTCACATTGGATTGTCAAGTGTCCCTATGAAGTAGAAAGTATGGTAATTGAATAACAAGAGAATATGGGATCCTCAAGGTTTTGAAACTAATGTGAAAATATTCAATTTCTTATGGAGCATGGGATGCTCGTATCTCATAATAAATATATGGACTTGTGGGTGTCATTGAGGTCATAGTAGTTCAATAAAATGAATTTGACCTGGGGACAAGTTGATGAAAGTAAGTGATATATCTGTCTACTAAAGAGCTATGAAGAGGGAATGGAGAAAGAGTGTGGTTTGGTTCATCTAGGTTGCAGATTGGCAAGAAGTTTAAGGATGGGAAAGTATCCGAAGTGCTTTTTAATTTAACAATGATTGATTTAGTACCTATTGTGTTCCAGAAACTATGGGTGAAAGATAGGAAAGATGCAGCCCTGCTTTCTATGTATTGAAGGTCTTGTAAGCATAAAGACATGTAAGCAGATGGTTACAATACAGAAATTGTGTACAGTGTCAAGTCTTCATGGACATGGAAGATTGTCTTAGTAGGATAGCGTGAGTATTTCTTCTCTTTAAGCGAAGGCTTGGGTGAATGTGTGGCCTTCATTTGAGAGTGCCACAAAGAGCAAGATATACTTGAAGTTCAGTATGTCATGACCTTACTTTCAGTGTTGGATGAAAATCATGTGATACTTTGTATGGGGCTTGCCTTATGTAATCATGTTTTCTTTCCCTAAAAGGAGAAGCAAAAGTCATTCTGACTAATTTAAGGTTCAGCTCCTAAATATATTTTATGTGTGTGATGGATAAGAGTTATATTGGTGTTAGCCAGTACAGCACAGGAAGAAAAATGCTTCAAATTCTAGTGTTACTAAAACAGTCTTTCTAAGACATAAAGTAATTAGACCAATTACAATTAGACCATCTCATTTGGCACTGAGTCTCCAAGGGAGCTGCCCTAATGAGTGATTAAGTACTATAGAACGCATCTTACTTTGATATTCAACCTGACCTCTCTAGAGTTCTACCATAAAAACACACCAATCAACCAAAAATAAATCCTATCCCTTTAATATCATATTTCAACACATGTCTATTATAATGCTGAGTGTCTAGCATATTATATCATCTGAAAGTGGACCTTTCTTCCAAAATTCCGGGCAAATTTCCTGAGAGTCATTCTGATTAGCCTGACCTAGCTCAAATGCCTAACCTTGAACCAACTCCCCAGCCTCTGTGATGTATCATGTTAATGGCTTGCACTAGTTCATGTATTCACCTTTCCAGGCAGACAGTGGATTCATTCAAGGCATTCCATGAGCACAACAGTTGGAGCTGACTGGAAAGGAAAAATGGATTTGGGGGAGGCTGTTAATGTTCTGTATCAGGAATCTTAAATAGACCCTGTAGTTTAATTAGGAATTTTCTGGAAGCAAATTTTTCTTCTGGTTTTTAAGAGGTGAGAAAAAAACAAACTATACATTTGTATTCTGTCTTTTTTAAAAATTAAATTTGTACCTGATTTGAACTAATTAATAATAGGAGTTGTATTATTATGAAAGTTTTTGTCTTCTAATGTATGCCTTGCTTTATTAAATATATGTTGTACTGTTTCATCCATAATTAAATATTTGGAGGTTGAACTTCACATTTTGCCAAAGAAATTAAATTTGGCTTCAGACAGTCTTTTATTGGCTGCTTTCTTTTCTCATGGCAGGAGATTAATGAAAGAGGGAGAGGAGACACAGGAAAGCATAGGGGTGGGATAAATTATTCTCAGAACAAATCCCCCAAAACAAAGAGAGACTATTTTGTGCTAATACTAATTTAGACTTCGTGAGTTCTACAATTGTGTGTTGATTTTCTTCCAGATGAATTTGGCAGAATCAAAGAAGCGTTTTTCCAAAACTCTGCCAGCTTAAGTAAAAACATAATTTTTATGTAACAAAGATTATTCATTTACTCTATGTAGTGCTTAGTCAAATACTGGTAAGGATTTTATTGAACAAAGGATGATATAAATTTAAAAATGGATTAATTTTATTACTTAGTTTCAAAACCATGTGACTTGTAAAGCGTAGTTAGCAAATATATTTATGGGTGTCAAAGAACCATTAAACCATTTGTATGTTATTTAGAAAAGAATGATTACAGTGTATGTGGAACCATGGCACCATAAAATTCTGATGTCAACTTTAGAGTTTCCAAATTAAAGAGGCAATATTAGCATATTTATTAAAGAATGGGGTAATTAAGCTTAGAAAAATATTTACCTCGTAGCTTCCCAAACAGAATGTAATGACATAAAATATCTATAATAGGTTGATATGGTTATTTAGTTGGGTTTCCAATAGACTTCCTAACCCAATATAGTTTAATTTGGGGAGCAATTATTCATGGGTACATTTTAGATGTGTTTAGTTCAATGATCTGATATTTTACTTAAACTGTTTTGAGAAAGGCAGAATATAAGCCATTCCTTTTCTTTTTCAAATATTTTGTCTAATTCTTTCCTGGTTTCATTCTTTGGTACTCGGTCAATATCTAGTTGATATTGAGAAAAGCTACCTGGTTTTGTTCTTTATATTTAGAGCCATAGAGTAGATTCAAAGAGTCATGGCCTATCTGTGGCAAGAGCAATCCAATTAGCTATGGACATTTGTCATGCGGGAGACCCTGCTTGCTGCTCCATTTGTCGTGCGGGGCGGCCTGCGGGGTCTCTGCTCCCGCTCCCCACATAACGCAGGATATGGTGAGGCAAAAAAGGAACACCCACGGAGCCATAGATGGGGGAGTCATACCACTGTATTCTCTCTGGCGGCACTATACTCTCACTGGAGGCTGGATCCACACTGTCCGCAAACCGCCATCCACACTTGCCAGCCCAGCCGCCATCTTCTTGCTAGCCCCCATTCTTTCTCTCTCTGCTAGCGTAGCCACAGCAGTTATATTAGTGGCTAATGGCTCACTGGTTACAGCTGAGGGCCAACTAGCCACAGCTGATGGCCATGCAATCACAGTTGATGGCCATTTACTACCTGAGCCAGCAGCTTTCTCTGAGGCTGAGAGCCTGGAAACTACTTTCTGGGGCTCTGCCCCCACAACATTACTTATCTTTTTAAACTTTAGAAGAAACTGAAAATCCAAAGGTTATTTTACCTATAATAAACCTAGAGAAGTGGAAAACATAGCTGAAAAAAATCTATACCAAAATATCAATAGTGATATATCTATCTAGGTGATGGGAATATGGGTAGCTTTCATTTTCTCTTTTATTTTTTGTTTTATTTATCTTCTTATATTCCTACATATGTGTTCTTTGTATAACAAAAATGTTAAAAAAAAAAACAAAACAAAAAAACTTAGAGGTCTGCTTGCCTTAAAAACATAATTTGTAGAATCTCCTTAAATGATTTGTTTTGTAATTCATGTGAATATATATATATATATATATTTTTTTTTTTTTTTTCTTTTTTTTTTTTTTTTTTTTTTTTTCTTCTCCCCTCTAATAGGGACAGGGAGAAGACTTGAGAAAAGGATTAGCTGGTCCACATGGGAAGTCATTTTCAAAACACTCAAGATTAGTAGAATAGAGACATAAGAGGAAAAACAGAAGATAGCATACTTTTTTAAGCAAATTTCTTAGCTACTTTGGTTAGATCTTTTGGATGGTAACAACATTTGTGAGAACTAATTAACTCTCACAAACATCAAATTGTTTAAGATTAGCTTTTAAAATGTTGTGAGGAAGCAGAGTCATAGTTTATGTATTGTCCCAAATATTCACTGTAATGCTGCAATAGAAAATTTTCTAAACCTCTTGAACTCAATGACGTTTATAATTTTTCCTCACAGATATATCCATTCAACTTGAGACCCAGATTTCAAGTTGGATGATTATCTCTTCTGGGTGGCTAACAATGGTTGTTAGCTGCATGTGTCTTTGAAGTGTTGCAGTACATCACACAATTGGGAAAGAATTATTAAATTCTGAGTTAAACACATTCCCAGGGCAGTCTCTACAAGGTAAAATTAATTGATTAAATTCATCACTCTATAAATAATGTAGGTTTGGTCCTTCCTTCTAATGAATAGTCCCAAATGGGTTGTACGCAGAATCCAACTGACATTTGTTCATCCAAGAAAGAAGATACCTAACAAGAAGAGCTCCTGGTGGCTAACTGCGCTTAAATTTACAAACAGAGCCTAGCAGCCATTGGTGAACAGAGGCCCCTCATGCAAGGAGAAGCATGCACTGAACTGCCTGCATGCACTGTGTTCCTGCCTTCTGAGCCAGCCCTGGGAGGAGTTCCTGGAATCAGACTTTAACCAATAGGACCGAGACTTTCCCCATCCAACTGGAGCCCTGTAGCTATATATCCTTATTAGCAACTTCGCCAACCAATCAAAGCGTCTCCATTCTGACCACGCAGGACAATGCTTTTTGGACCAAACTATGAGGATTTGGGGTCCTCATTAGCATGAGAATGGACCGATCCGGGCACAAGGGTGGGGATTTCTCTTTCTATATAAGTCAGTTCCTCTTTGGCTCAGGGGGCACACATTCCTTTTCAATTGAAGACAAAAGACTGCATTTCTCTGGCTGGAGCTGAAACAGCTGCAGCTGAAACAGCTGGAGCCGAAACAGTGAAGATGGCTCCCTGGACGGGACTGGAGCAGAGAGGAGCACAGCAGAGCAGAGCAGGCAGAACAGACCTGAGCCCACCACACTGCAGCTGCGCAGAGCTGTCTAGCCAGGGGGACACCTGGCTGGAGGGCTGCCTAGCCTGAGGGCTGCCTCGGAGCCATGCTGTTTGTTCCACAGCATTCTTGTATCTTAATTGAGCTGTAAGGCTACTGAGCTGTTTCACAGCTATGCTGTATCACAGTTGAGCTATTTGTACTGAATAAAGTTTCCTTCTTCACTGCACCCCCAATTGGGTATTCCTTTTGATGTTGAATTAGTGCCAATGACCTTCGGTTGACACATTTAAAACATTGCCAAGCCTATACTAATTTGTCTACTGTTTAGCAACATAACTTACTGTGCTTCCCTGAAAATAAGACCTAGCCGGACAATCAGCTATAATGCGTCTTTTGGAGCAAACATTAATATAAGACCCGGTATTATATTATATTATATTCGGTATTATATTATATTATATTACATTATATTACCTGGTCTTATAGTAAAATAGGACCGGGTCTTATATTAATGTTTGCTCCAAAAGACGCATTAGAGCAGATTTTCCGGCTAGGTCTTATTTTCGGGGAAACACGGTACTTGGAGTAGAGGTTTCTTGTAGCTACTTTCGTTTTTCCATTTTTGACAGAAACATGGGTAAAGGAAATATTTTTTTAATTTAATATGAAAATAGTGACAGTGCAATGATAGTCACTGCTGTCAAAATGCTTTAGTGTGATGAATAAAATAGGGAGTGGTGGAAACTGTATTAACCAAGAATGAAGTGTCCTTTCTATGGAGAGCAGTCATTTCTTGTCAAGAAAGGACTTAGGACCAGAATTGTCAGATAATCTAATTTTATAATAGAAGTTGTAAATATAAAATTTTATAAAACCTCTAATTTTTATAGGTTAGAAAAAGTACACTTAAAAGTGTTTTGTTTGTTTGACTGCTTTTTGTTTTGTTTTGACTTGTTGAGATTGTGAGAACCAGCACAGTGAATTCAAAATAAAAGAGGAAACATGTCTCACCTTTGAGGGATCACATTGCAATCTCTAAAGTTGTGTTATCTCATTAGCACCATAATCTCATCAGCTTGCCTAGGTACTTTCTTGTATGTGCATGGTGAGGATGGGACCCAATATTTGCCTCTGTCACTTTCACCTCCTGTATTTTCATGGAAGACACCTACCACCCCTTCTGATAACACAGTCTTTTTTTGATGCCTTAATGTGTTCAAAATTTTAGTTAAGTCTTTAGAGCTAGGAAGCTATTTTGTCTAAACTCTCATAGGCTGACTCAAATTCATTCATTCAATGTATTTTATAATTTAATTATTTTAAGGCATATAACACAGTAATTTAATTCACTACCGTATACATTGTGAAACGATTGCCACAAGCAAGTTAATTAATGTATCTATCACCTCACATAGTAACTATAATTTAATTCTTAGAAAATAAACTTATTTGTAAGTTTTCAAAGACCACACAATTATTCTCTCTTGTGCTTACTTGTAGGCCAGAAACAAAAGACATAAGTCCCAACACTTATTTTTTTAGTACAGGTCTACAGGTTTAACTCCTAGTGGTTGAAGCATCTTATTTCTGTCATTCATAGTTTCACATCCAGCATTCCTCCAATGATAAAATTTAAGAAAAGGTTGTATGATTAACTTTGGGATATCCATTTATTGGGTTCCCTGATGATATGAGGCCCTTCCATATATATAAAAGCATTTTTTTTTTAAATGACCGCATTTTGGTTCTTAAGCCAAATTCCCTGATTGCATATCTTCCACATGGGTGGTCAGTCACTTAAGCTTGTCCAAGGATAGTATTTAATTTTAATTTGAGAATTTTTTGATTTGAAAATCTTTCAGCTACAAAAATCTCAGTTTACACTATGAGTTTTCCACCATGAAAGCTACTATGGTGTAGGAATAATTTTCCCAGTAAAATTATTAAAAGTTAGAAGAATCTTTTGTGCTTTTCCTTCGACCTCAAAGCTCAGCAGCAATCCTACCAGTGCCTGCCACTCACAGCTGAAGCTACAACTGTGGCAAAAGCTGCCACATAACAACCCAGTTCATGAATATAAAAGTAAATGGCCAAGGATAGCACTCCCCAAAAGAACCACAATTTAGAAAGAAATAATCTGTAAAGAATAGAATTACATACTATAGTCAAGAGATTCCTTTGGAAGCATTTATTATTTTAAATGATTAAAGTTTAAATAATGGTTCACAAATATATTCTGTAGTTCCACATAGAAAATTTGCATCATTTGCAAACAAAGATGGTCATCTTGAGGTCTATGAAACATAAAACATTCAGATCAGATTTTCACAAGCTGCTACATTTGGTAGTGTTGTGTTTTTGTTGTTGTTGTTTTTGTTTTCCTCCTTTGCATTAAGCAAAACCAAATCAGATCTTAGGTTTTTTTCCACTGGCAAGATGCCAACATCTGAAATTTGAGGTCGTTGGATTCAATTATGATTTAGGGTTGATTAAACCATTACTGTGTATTGTTTCTTTTCCTGGAGAGTGTTTATGATTTTCAAGCATGAGCTCTGGTTTGCAATAACCCTATTTCACAAGACACGTTATTTGAAGAGTTGTGTGCTTTTTTGGATTGCCTTTTAAATCTGTTCCCACTTCCATCTATTCACTTGTATGGTGTTTTGGGGTTCAGTGCTGGTGTGTAGCATTCAATAAGGGGCAAGGAGATTGGTCTGAAGTGGTCTCAGTGCTAGATGTAGAAAGACTGATGAGAATCCCTGTATTATGAAAACGCTGCCTACTTGCTGCTGATATTTTTCCCTCAGGGAATAGCAATTTCCATCTCTTTGTTCATGTGGGTTCTTATCTTATTCTGGCAGAAATAGGACATAAAGTTCTTTTGAATGAAGGCCCCCAACTGTGAAATTTTTAGTATTTGGAATCCTAGGCTTGCTTTGGAGTCATAACGAATTTCAAACGTTCAAGCCTCAGCAAGGTAGTGCTGTCTTTAAAGAGCAGGCCCAAGTCAGGGATGCGTGACAAGAAACGGAATTTAGAATGGTATGATAGGCATGAATGTCTTCTATCATCTTCATTTATTTATTGAATAAAAGCTTTCAACAACTTCTGCTTCTTGACAAAAAAGGATGCAGACTCCACAAAATTTGAAAACA
The DNA here is from genome assembly GCF_057876585.1 of Rhinolophus sinicus. Classification (NCBI taxonomy): domain Eukaryota; kingdom Metazoa; phylum Chordata; class Mammalia; order Chiroptera; family Rhinolophidae; genus Rhinolophus; species Rhinolophus sinicus. Next base: position 43,937,075 of record NC_142515.1, read on the forward strand.
ACAACAACAACAAGAAAAAAACTCTGCAGGTCCAATTCAGAAGTAAATTTTAGACCTTTGAAAGAAAGTAGCCACTACTACATATTTTCTAAATCAAACTTCAGAATAATCTATTGCAATAAGAGGGATTTAAGTTGAAAAGAGTTTCACGTTTTAAAAATAAATCACTGAGGAAAACTGTAGAAACTGCATTTTAGGAAGTCTTTGAACTTAGATTGTGTTCTAGGTTTTAAAGATGATCTTGTAGCAATGTGTGACCTTCCAAGTACTTTGATAAGTTACAATCTTTTTTGAAATGTTTTAAATAAATGTGCTCATATGTGAGTGTCCAGATGAATCATCTGTTTTTTAAATTGTTAGATAATTTTTGTTTCTGCTTTGGTTCCATAAACTTTAGAAAGGAATATATATTTGTTGGGGTACCACTTTCTTCTTTCTTTGTTGCTTGTTTTGGAGAATTTATAGAAATGCTTCTGTAATGAGAGGAATGCTAAGAAGTTAATGGAAATGTTAATTAACCATAAACAAAGATGATAGTAAATCATAATGTTCTAATCAACCAACATCTAAAATCCATTAATGTTTATGAATAGAAATATTTTGAGTACATAATCAAGAAAAATACAAATGTCCTGGAAAATCCAAAGGAGGAGCTAATATGTTGATAGTGCGGTTGTCTAGAATCTTTGGATTATAAGCTGATGGAAATAATTATATTACATGTGATCAAAGCAAAATTATTTAGTATAGCAGTCTCCAGTTTTATTTCAATTGGTTATTTCACTATAGTACTTTTACTTAATTATATTCTGTCTGGTTGTCATACAAGTTTCCAGAATGCTAAAAAAATATAGGAATATTAACCTGAAGAAAACAAGATTAAACAAACACCTTAACTCAAATAGTTTATTTAAAAAAAAACTTGCAAATCCTTTTTTTTGCTTATTACAAAGTCTGATAGCTATCAACTTTCTTGAATTTTGTATAAGGCTGAAAGAAATATACTTTGAATTATTGTAAAATATGTTTGTTTTGGCAGGCTAATTAAATTAAACAGACTTTTTTTTAATACTCATTGTACTTCACAAATAATGTTTAACATGTATTTATGCATTAGACTATGGGCAAAATTAAACTTCATGCTTTTTCTTTTTCCAACTTACAGTCTGAATTTTTTCACTTACTGAAATTCTTTCTGCATCCTTGTCAACTCACATAATAATGTTTTATGCCTATATTTATCTAGATTTAGATATAATTTTATATTTCAGAATGTATTGTTTTCCCTAAGCAAAGTACCTATAAATGTTTCCCTAGAAAAATGCTTATATGAAACCAAATTTGAATGATGGGTAAAGACTGATTTCTAGATGTTTATCCAAAGATTGAACTAGCCTGTAATTTCTGGGATGTCTCTCTTATTAACCCTTTTATCTACAGGACTTAGAAACACAACCTGTACCAATTTATTAAATATTTATTGAATTAACAAAAGAATAAGATTGTTGATATAATAATTGTTACAGATTCATTCATTCAAAAAATAATTATTGGGCAAAGCTGACATTTTAGGCATTGTTCTAGATACTGTGGGCATTCTTAAATTTGCTTTGCCAAAAATTTCATAAGTAATCTCAGGTTGGACTTTTAAACGCCTCCTTGGGCTAGGAAGCCAAGCCAGGAATTCACCATCAGATTTCATCTGCAATAGCGATAAAGTTGGATAAATCCCTCTCTTCTCAAGGTCCCCAAAATAGCATGAGAGTCTTTTGCCTGCTTGTAAGGGCTTTGTTATTGTTGGCTCCATAAAGTCAACCTTAGTTCCTTAAAATCATCTAGGTATATCTGATTCAATAGGCATTATTCTCAGTTATTCTCAAATATGGCATTCCAGGCAAAGCCTTATTTGCATAACCATTGTTTCCATAGGCGCTGTTAAATAAGTAAAACAAACTCTTATTGAACCTGTTGCAGGAAAGAATTCAAGTGTGAGCAAGGAAATAAAGCAAAAGTAGTTTATTGAATAAAGATCTACTCCTTAGGCAGAACAGAGGTTGCCTCCAAGCAAGAGATAGCACCAGTCTTCCCTGTGGCTATGGTTTGAATTAGTTAAGCTTTTTAGTATGGGAATGGGAAAACAGAGGTGGGGCGGGACTATTCCTACTAGTTCCCGGAAGTGATGGATTTTTCTGGGAATTGGGGATACACCCCTTTTTTGTCTGTATATACTCCTCTCCAGAGGTTTCAGGGTGCTGGTGGGCGTGTCATTTAGCATGGAGATGTATTATAATGACCATATAATATGGCTGGAGTTTACCTGGAGGTGGCTTTTGTCACCAACCTTGTTTTGGCTGATTCTGACTGGTCTCCTTGTCTCATCTTGATTTACTGGTGCTTTGTCTCTGATTGGCGGTTAATGGTTTTCTTGGAGTCCCTGCCCCTGCTCTATCTTAAACCTATGCAATTAATGATATTGCCATGAAAATAAGAATACACATAAGAATTTCTGAATTCTGGAGGGATTAGGCAAAGAGATAAAAGATACATGTTTCATTTCTGTTTATAAAAGTACAGTCTACTTTTGTTATTAGTTATATAGATAGAACTAGGAGACACAGAGAAAAAATAATGGAATTCCTTGTATCTAGAAAATAGAATGGTGTATAGAGATGTCTCTATTGGGTGAAAGACAACAGAGAATCTGGTTTGTTTTTCTATTTGGATATTTTGAGCGCAAATCAATTTAGAACTCATACCTGTTAGAAAGAGAACTATTTTTTAATATGAAAAGGTATTATATTATAGTAAAATGAGACCGGGTCTTATATTAATTTTTGCTCCAAAAGACTCATTCGAGCTGATTGTTCAGCTAGGTCTTATTTTCGGGGAAACAAAGTATGATGTTCACTCAAAAGATGGCATTAATCAAGTGAATGCTAGCGTCACCATGGGACAGTCAGGACAGTCAAAGAAAATGGCAGAAGCATGGTTGTCGTTGGAGGAGCACAAGATCGTTTTGAAGTGGTATTTGAAATTTGAGAATGCTGTGGAAGTACAACGACAAAGGAGGAGTGAGTATGCAAGAGAACCTCCCACTCGCCTAACAATTACACACATTCGTGATAATTTGAGACACATGGTACAGTATGTGATCGGCACAAGGGAAGACCCGGGAGGCCTCGCATAGCAACGCGCCCTGCTTCTTCTGCTATGGTGTTGGAACAGTTTACATGCTCACCACGGAAGTCTACCAGACAATGTGCATGTGAGACAGGAGTTAGCACCTCTTGTAATTGCAGAAGTCAAACGTGACCTGTATTCATCTTTTGTTATCAGTGTATATCGAGTATTAACAATTTTAATACACTTTTCCTTTCTTAAAATGTGTATACATTTTTTTGGCAAGCTCCATAAACGATGAAAGTCCTGGGTTACGCCTTTCACCAAAAGACAGACACTTTGAACAAACCTTTAAAAATAAGTTTTCATATCACACACACTCAAATTTTATAACTTTTTTTTTTAAATTTAAAAATACATAGTGACATTCTAACCCATTTTTTAAAAATTCTACTTTATATCCTTGGTTATGGTATTTCTACTCTTTGTATTCATGAGATGTGAAGAACACAACAATAGGGAGTGTAACTAATGTTTTTATTGGGCTGGTTGGAACTGTGCTCTGTAAAGTTTGATCTGATGGTGGTTTAAACTGCAATGGGAGAAAGACTGGGCAGAAAACCCTGTTAGAACACTACTGCAGGAGACAGAGTCCAGAAGAGACGGAAGTGGCAGTAGAAATAACATGAGGTGTCTGAGGTGTTTGTTGGAATGGTTAGTGACTATATATATGTGCGGATGAGAAACAAATGATGGTCTGAGAAGGAGAAGGCAGAGGTGACTTCTGTTGAGGGAGTTCTTCCCACTAGCAACACTGAAGGGCCTGCAAGGGGATGAGCGTGTGGGGCAGGAGGTGACACAGTGAAACAATATACTGTGCTCTTCCTGGCTTCTGTTTCCCAGTTGAATGAATAAGAGTAAGAAATAAAGTGAATCTTATCATTTGCAGTGCAATGTTTAAGTGTTTGAATCATATGAAAATGCAATTTCTTTAATAGACATTAAAAATAGAAGAGTATATAAAAGACCCACCACCTTGCTAATTCAGAATTGTGCTAGTTGTCCACATTGTAATATATTTTATAAGAAATATCAACTCCATTTACAGTGTTGCTCAGCATAAATGTTTTCTAAAACCTATTGAAAATCACTGTGGTTAACCGATCAGTATCCAATTTGAAAAACAGTGTGGACTACAGTAATAATATGAGGTCATTTAGAATTACATTCTAGGAAAATAATTTTACTTAATAGCATACATACTGAAAATACTGAATATTATACTTATTTAAACACACTTATTAATACAGTGACTAGTTTATAATTATATATGGTAACAGATGAGAAGAAGGAAAATACAAAAAATGTTTTTTCCATGAAATCATTCAGCAATCTTATGAGACATAATAATACTGAGATATGCACAAAAAGCAGAATATGGGGTTCTGTTAATATCTTTGGATATATTTTATTCTACTTTTCTATTATTTTGCAAGGAGCAAATTTTCCACTGCTGTTGAAATGGACTATATGGTGAGCATGTAATTATGTTTTAAATAGATATACATATACATATGTATCATGTAGGAAAACAAATATAATTATATCAATTTTGTAATAATGATTTGTTCTAGCAATTACTCTGCATAAGAAAGAATGGCACATTGCAATAACCACTGATCTTGAGCTCATAAATATTAAGCTGATGTCCTGAGGCTTTATGAACAAGAAAGACGTTACTACTTCATGTATCCTGTGATACATAATTTTACTCAACTGTTTAGATACTTGAAATGATTACTTTATCTCATTCTTTCTACAGTCCTATTGTTCTCATTATATTTATTTTATGTACTGCATACTTTACAAGCAAAATGTGACACAGTGATTCTCATTACAAATTAACTTTGGAATGACTCAGCCATCATTTAAATCACAAAACTATAGGTATTAAGGCAAGAGCAACTTAAAATTAAAAGTGAGAGGAGTAAACCCTTAAGGCAAGCAGAAATGTTTTGAATTTTCTACCTATTTCTTATTCATTGATAAGCTTTTGGTAGTTATCTGAAAAGCAGAATAGTTTAAATGCCCAGGATTGTGCAGTTAGACTTTCCTTCAGTTCCTTCAAAATTTGGCTCCCAAAAGTTCATTCTCTGAAAGATTATTTACAAGGTTGGATTCATAAAATCACTAGTACTCAGTCTGCACACAATTCATGTGATTTTTTTTTTTTTACCATAGTAATTCTTTTTTTAAAATTAGATTTATTGGTGTGAAGTTGGTTAATAAAATTCTATAGGTTTCAATTTCACATTTCTATAGTACATCATCTGTATATCTGTGGGGACAGAGCCCCAGAAAGTAGTTTACAGGCTCTCAGCCTCACATGGAAAGGTGCTGGCTCGGGGTAGCAGATGGCCGTCAGCTGTGGCTGATTGGCCGTCAGCTGTAGCCAGTTAGCCAATTAGCTGTTAATATAACTGCTGCGGCTACGGAGGAGAGGAAAGAGAGAGAGAATGGGGGCTAGCAAGAAGATGGCGGCTGGGCTGGCAAGCATGGATGGCGGTTTGCGGACAGTGTGGATCCAGCCTCCAGTGAGAGTATAGTGCCGCCAGAGAGAATATAGTGGTATGACTCCCCTACCTATGGCTCCGTGGGTGTTCCTTTTTGGCCTCACCATGTCCTGCGTTCTTGTATGGGGAGCGGGAGCAGAGAACCTGAAGGTCGCCTCTCACGACAAATGGCACAGCGAGCAGGGTCTCCCGCACGACAATATCGCATTGTGTGTTTACCACCCGCAGTCAAGTCCCCTTTCGTCACTATATATTTGATGCCCTTTACTTTCTTCTACTTCCCCCCTCCTTCTTACCCTGTGGTAATCACTAAACTGTTGTCTGTGTCTATGAGTTTTTTGCTTGTTTGTTTGTCTTGTTTGTTGCTTTCAGTTTCATATCCCATGTATGTGTGAAATCATATGGTTGTTGACTTATTTTGCTTAGCATGATAATCTCAGGATCCATCCATATTGGTACAAATGGCAGAATTTCGTTTTTTCTTATGGCTGAGTACTATTTCTATATATATAGATATAGATATAGGTATAGGTATAGATGTAGATATAGATAGATCTATATACCACACCTTTATCCAATTATGTATTGAAGGACACTTTGGTTGTTTCCATATCTTGGACACTGTGAATAATGCTGCAACATAGGGATACATATATCTTTATGGATAATTTTTTTAAGATTTTTTTTTTGGTAGATACCCAGAAAAGGGATTGCTGGGTCATATGGTAATTCTATTCTTAATTTTTTGAGGAACCTCCATGCTGTTTTCCATAATGGCTGTACTAATTTACATTCCCACCAGCAGTGTATGAGGATTCCTTTTTCTCCACAGCCTCGCCAACACTTGTTATTACTTGTCTTGTTGATAGTAGTCATTCTAAAATGTGTGAGGTGGTATCTCATTGTGGTTTTGATTTGCATTTCCCTAATAGCTCGTAAAGTTGAGCATTTTTTCATGTATCTGTTGGCTGTTTGTATGTCTTCTTGGGAGAAGTGTCTGCTTAGGTCCCCTGCCCATTTTTCAATTGGATTGTTTGTTTTATTGTTGTTGAGTTGTATGAGTTCTTTATATATTTTAGGTATTATTCTCTTATCAAAGGTGTTGTGTGCAAATATCTTTACCCATTCGGTTGATTGCCTCTTTGTTTTCTTGATGGTTTCTTTTGCTGTGCAGAAGCTTTTTAGTTTGATATAGTCCCATTCATATATTTTTGTTTTTACTTCCCTTCCTTGCCTTTGAGGTCAAATTCATAAAACCCTCTCTGAAACCAAGGTCCTTAAGTTTAGTACCTATGCTTTCTTCTATGCAATTTATTGTTTCGGGTCTTATGTTTAGGTCTTTGATCCATTTTGAGTTGAGTTTAGGATATGGTGACAGATAGCAGTCTAGTTTTTGCATGTGGCTTTCCAGTTTTCCCAGTCCCATTTATTGAAGAGACTTTCTTTTCCCCATTGTATGTTTTTGGCTCCTTTGTTGACAATTATCTGCCCATATATATGTATGTTTATTTCTGGGATCTCAATTCTGTTCCATTGGTCTGTATGTGTGTTTTTCAACCAGTGCCTTACTGTTTTATCATTGTCAACTTGTAGTATAAATTAACATCAGAGAATGAGACACGTCTGGCCTTGTTCCTTTTTCTCAGGATTGCACTGGCTATTTGGGGTCTTTTAAGATTCCATGTAAATTTTTTGTTCTATTTCTTTAAAAACTGCCATTGGGATTTTGATGGGGATTGCATTAAATCTGTATATCACTTTGGGTAATATGGCCATTTTAAAACTATGTTGATTCTTCCAGTCCACAAACATGGAATATCTTTCCATTTCTTTGTGTCTTCTGCAACTTCTTTTAATAATGTCTTATAGTTTTCAGTGTATAGTTGTTTCACATTCTTTGTTAAGTTTATTCCTAGGTTATTTTATTATTTTTGATGTAATTGCAAAATGTTTTTTTTTTTCATTTCTTTTTCTGAAATTTCATTGTTAGTATATAGGGATGCAATTAATTTTTGTATATTGATTTTGTATTTTGCAACTTTATTGTATTTGTTTATTGTTTCTAATAGGTTTTTGGTACAGTCTTTAGGGTTTTCTATATAAAAAATGATATCATCTGCAAAATGTGATAATATAATTTCTTCATTCCCAATTTGAATGCCTTTTATTTCTTTCTCTTGCCTGATTGGTCTGGCTAGGTCTTTCAATACTATGTTGAATAACAGTGGTGATAGGGGTCATCCTTCTCTTGCTCCTGATTTTAGAGGAAAAGCTTTCAGTTTCACCATTAACTATGATATTAGCTGAGGGTTTTTCATATATGGTTTTTATTATGTTGAGGTACTTTCCTTCTATACCCATTTTACTAAGTGTTTTAATCATAAGTGGATGTTGTGTCTTGTCAGATGTATTTTCTGCAGCTATTGATATAACCACATAATTTTCCCCTTAATATTGTTTATGTGGTATATCACACTGATGCATATGCATATGTTGACCCATCCTTGTGCCCCTGTAATGAACCCCACTTGGTTGTGATGTATAATCTTTTCAATATATTGTTGTATTCAACTTGCTAGTATTTTGTTTAGAGTTTTTGCATCTGTATTCATCAGAGATATGGGTTTTCTCTTTTTGTGTTTTCCTTACCAGGTTTCAGTATTAGGTAATATTGGTCTCACAAAATGAGTTAGAAAGTATTGTGTGTTCTGCAATTTTTTGGAAGAGTTTGAGAAGGACAGGTACTAAATTATCCTTGAATGTCTGGTAGAATTCCTAGTGAAGGCATCTGGTCCTGGACTTTCGCTTTTGGGGAGGTTTTGGGTGATTGTTTCAATTTCCTTGCTGTTGTTTGGTCTATTGAGATTTTCCAGTTCTTCGTGATTCAGTCTAGGGAGATTACATATTTCTAAGAACTTGTCCATTTCTTCTAGGTTATTGAATTTGGTGGCATATAGTTTTTTATACGATTCTTACATGATCCTTTGTATTTCTGTGGTATTTGTCATAACTTATCTTCTTTCATTTCTGATTTTGTTTGTGTCTTTTCTCTTTTTTCCTTAGTGAGTCTGGCCAAGAATTTGTCAATTTTATTAATCTTATCAAAGAAACAGCTGTTTGTTGCATTATTTTTTTTCTATTGTCTTTTTGTTCTCTATTTTATTTAATTCTGTTCTAATTTTTATTTCCTTCTGCTGACTTTGGGTTTCATTTGTTCTCCCCCCCCCCCCCCCAGTTCTTTATGATGTAATGTTATGTTGTTTATTTTGGACTTTTCTTGTTTCTTGATATAGGCCTGTAATGATGTAAACATCCTTCTTGTTACTGCTTTGGCTGCGTCCCCAAAATTTTGATGTGTTGTATTTTCATTCTCATTTGTTTCTATCTTCTGATCACTACTTTTACTTCTTCTTTGACCCAGTGATTCTTTAATAGCATATTGTTCCATCTCCACATACTTGTGTTTTTTCTCACTTTCTTTATGCAGTTGATCGCCAATTTCAAAGCACTGTGGTCAGAGAATATGCTTGGTGTAATTTCAATAATCCTAAACTTACAGAGGCTGTTTTTGTGTCCCAACATCAGATCTACCATTGAGAATGTTCCATGTGAACTAGAGAAGCATGTACAATCTGGTGTTCAGGGATGAAAGGGTCTTTAAATGTTGATTATGTCCAGTTGGTCTAATGTGTTATTTAAGGTTGATATTTCCTTACTGATTTTCTGTTTGAATGATCTATCCCTACCTATAAATGGGGTATTTAAGTCCCCTACTATAATTATGTCTTTGTCAGTTTCTCCCTTTAGTTCTGTTAGCAGTTGCTTTATGTATTTTGGTGCTCTCTGACTGGGAGCATATATATTGATAAGTGTTATGTCTTGATGTATTGTCCCCTTTATCATTATGAAATGTCCATCTTTGTCCCATTTTATCTTGAAGTCTACTTTGTCAGATATAAGTATCACTATACCCACTTTTCTCTGGATGCCATTTGCTTAGAGTATCATTTTCTGCCCTTTCACTTTGAGTCCGTATTTTTCCTTGCAGCTGAGATGTGTCTCTTAGGAGAAGCATATGGTTGGGTTTTGTTTTTTGATCCAATCTGCTATTCTGTGCCTCTTTATTAGTGAGTTTAGTTCATTTACATTTAGGGTGATTATGGTATATGATAATTTCTTATAGCCATTTTATCTTTTTTTTTTTTTCTGGTAGCTCGGTGTCTCCATTGTTTCTTTGTCTTTGGTTTGCTGTCTTTTAATTTAGTTTGGTAGTATTCTATGATTTTTTTCCTCTGTTTCCTGCTTTTTATGTTATGTATCTGAGTTCTGGATTTTTTTTTTTTTTTTTTTGAGTGGTTACCATTAAGTGTATGTAAAAAACTGTCATATATATAGTAGTTCTTTTTCTTCTGCAGGCATCTTATCTCCATTCCCCTTTGCAAATTCAGAACTTTACTCCTTCCCATTTTATGTTTTTGTTGTCACAAATTATCCCTATTTATGCTGTGAGTTTATTTCTGAGTTGCAGTAGCAATAGTGTTCTCTTTTTCTTTTTTATATTTTCTCTCCTTTAGTCTTTATGTTATATTTAAGTGTATAGTGCCTTACTGTGAATAGGGGTTGCCATTTCCTGCTGTTGTCTGTCTGTTAGTCATCTTACCCATAGTTTTGTATTCTTTTGTCTTTTTGTTTCAGGTAAAATAACCTCCTTTAGTGTTTCCTGTAATGCAGGCCATGTGGTGGAAATTTTCCTCAGCTTCTGTACGTTTGGAAGGTCTTTATTACTCCTTCATATATAAGGGGTAACTTTTCTGGATATATTATTTTTGTCTGATAATTTCTCTCTTTCAGTAGTTAGTAGTTTGAATATTAATTTGATCCTACTTCCTCTTAACTTACAGAGTTTCTGCTGAAAAACCTGATGATAATCTATTGGGCTCTCCTTTATAGTTTACCATCTTCTTTTCCCTGGCAGTCTTGAGAATTCTTTCTTTGTTATTAATTTTTGACAGCTTTAATATAAGGTGCCTTGGAGAAGGACTTTTTGATCTGAGATAATTAGGTGTTCTGTTTGCTTTTTAGAGTTGAGGATCCAGTTCTTTCCATAGGTTTGGGAAGCTTTCATCAACTATTTGTTTGAATAGGCTCTTTGTTTCTCTCTCTCTCTCTCTCTCTCTCTCTCTCTCTCTCTCTCTCTCCATCTGGTATACCCATTATTCTTATATTGCCTTTTCTAATGTAGTCAGATAGTTCCTGTAGAGTTCTTTCATTTCTCTAACTCTCAAGTCTCTCTCTTCCATCTGCATCATTTCCAGATTTCTGTCTTCAATATCACTAATTCTTTCCTCCATTTAGTCAGCTCTGTTCCCTAAGCTGGCTATTTCATTCTTCAGCTATTTTATTGACTTCTTCAACTCCAGAGTTTCTACTTGTTTCTTTTTAAAAATTTCAATCTCTTTGGTAAAATATTCACTTTGTTTGTTGATTTTATTTCCAAGTTTATTAAACTGCCTATCTGAGCTTTCTTGCATCTTGTTGAGTTTTGTCAGAACAGCAATCTTGAATTCTCTGTTATTTAAGTCACATATTTCCATATTTTTAAAGTTATTTTCTTTTAAAGAAAATTCTTTAAGAGATTTTTCATTTTCTTTCTGAGTTGCCTAGGTACCTTGGTTGTTCATGGCATTTGATGGATTATTTCTCCTCCAAGACATTTATGAGAATGAGCTCTGTGGCAGGTTGATACGAACAGGTAGATCTTTCTTTTGTTTTCCAGTAAGTGGCACTGGAGCATTTTTTTCCTTTTGCCCTGTTCTGGTTTTAGTGGTAGAAAATTCCCTGGGGAGGTGGGTGTGTGACCAGGTTACCCCAAACTCAGGGTACCACCCCCGTAGGCAATTGGGTTCTCAGCCCCTGAAATTCCAGTGCTGCCCTTGCAGCAGGATGCAATGCTGTACTGCCTCAGCTGTCCCAGGTGCCCTCACTAGGATCAGCCTTGAAAGTTGGGAGTTAGGTGAACTGGGAGAAGCCACTGGTGTGTTTGTTGCTTTGTTCTCTTCTCAGTAATGTTGACTGCCATACCACAGCTGCCTCATCCTTATATCTTTACCCTTGTCATGGGGATTAGCCAGAGTGTGCGTCTGCCATTCAGGGACTGTCTCTCTAGTTCTCAGGGCTATAGATATTCTGCTCTTAAATTTGACACTCACTGCTACAGTTGTTTTCCGGGTCACGCTGCTAGCTCTGGGAGGATGGGGAGGTGAGCTCTGGGAAGGTGGGGGGCGGGGGAGGCAGCCAAACTCAGTGGCTTTGTTTTCTGCTTTTCAGTGAGGGCTGCTAGACCATGGCTGTCACATTTCTGCATTTGGTCTCTGCCCCGAGGTCTCTGCCCTGATCACTGGGTTCAGCCGTATTATATACTGATCACTCAGGCAGAAATGCTCGGGGGAACAGAGGATGCCCCTGCATCCGAAATCTTCCCCTCTCCCAGGACCCGCACTGAGCTCTGGGCTGTGTCTATGGCACATGTCTCTGCTGTTTTCCCTTCCATCCTCCCCTGTTCACCCTGCTTCACTGATCTTCAGATGTTTCAATGTGTGGATCTCTCAGATGTGTTTTTGTGTTGCACAGGGAATCCTCTGTTGAATTATAGCTGTTGCACTTGTTCTAACTTCAAGGGGAGAGGACAAGGGGGAACTCCTCATGCCACCATGTTTCTGATGTTACTCCTCAAGTGATTTTTAAAGGGTAGCTTTTCCTGGTGTGTTGAATTTAGAGCCCAGCCTCCATGTAAGATGGATACCACTTTACTTCAGAAAAACAATTGGATCACTTTTCACTCAGAAAGTGAAGATTAAAATACAGTCCATCTTCACCCACACTCTTTACCCTGTAGGGCCACTTTAAAGAAGAATTTATCATGGTTCATTCTCAAATGTGTCTCTCTACCTGGAAGGCAGATTCTGCTGTTAGCAGGTGCTTGTTTAGCTCCTGACCTTAGGATGTGAGATGGAAGCACCCTGTTCAATCATCCTGCCCTTTCTTGCTGGGTGGCTTCTTTCTAAAATTTCTGCTATTGACCCAAGTGACATGTTGCCTGCGGCATGAGTCGCAATAGAGTCTTTATTGGTTAGAATTGATAATGGCATGCTTTTATGTTGTAATTAGGTAATTAAATAGAAAATAATTTAAAATAAAGCATTTAAAGGTGAAGTTTTATTCTGCCAATTTCATTGCAGGAATTCTCTCCCTATCTCTTACCTCAAATAGGTATAATGCTTACACCTCTTGAAAGAAAAACCAATCTTTGCTTGAACCTGTTGAGTTTCTCCATCTCCCTTCCTGTGCATCCATCCCTTTCTTTCACAGCAGGACTTCTAGTGTAAGTGAGGGTTTTGTGTTATGGCAAAATACAGAGCAGCCCTGCACAGGTTCTAAAGTCAGAACAATTGGGTTCAAGCTCAGCTGCAGTTGATTTTGTGAACTTGAACTTTCTTTAATCTCTCTGTGCCTCAGTACTCTTATCTGCCAAATAGGAACTATAATGGTAAGTATCACAGAGCGTTTTTCTTATTAGCAGCTTAATTGATGTGTGAGTGTGTTTGTGTGTGTGTGTGTGTGTGTGTATATATATATATATTTTTTTCTTTTTTTTTTTTTTAACATCACCTATTTAAAAGTGGGATTTGATAATTTCTGACATATGTACATATGCCTAAAACCATCACCACCTGCCAGGGGCCCACCTCTTCACAGAGTTTATGTAATAATATATGCAGGACACTGAAAAGAGTCTTACAAATAATAAAAATAGTTGTTATTTCTGTACTCATTTTTATTCCTTAAACCTCAAAGTTTTCAGTTCTACTGGAATTATTCCCTGAAATATTACCAGTGACCACTATGGTTGCCAAATCCAAAGATAGTTTTTGTTCTTATTCTGCTGGCAATTTCTACTATATGAGGTCTGACAATTAAGTTCACGAACTTGTTGCTAACCTTTTTTCCTATCAGAGGAATTATTATTCATTATGAATTTGTACCAACTGGACAAACAGTTAACCAAGTTTACTATTTGGAAGTGATGAAAAGGCTGCATGAAAAAGTTAGATAAGCTGTACTTTTCGCCAACAATTCATGCCTCTTACATCACGACAATGCACCAGTTCACACAGCACTGTCTGTGAGGGAGATTTTAGCCAGTAAACAAATACTGTATAGGAACACCCTCCCTACTCACCTGATCTGGCCCCCAATGACTCCTTTCTTTACCTGAAGATAAAGGAAATATTGAAAGGAAGACATTTTGATGACATTCAGAACATCAAGGGTAATAGGACAACAGCTCTGATGGCCATTCCAGAAAGAGTTCCAAAACTGCTTTGAAAGGTGGACTAGGCACTGGCATCAGTGCATAGCTTCCCAAGGGGAGTACTTCGAAGGTGACTGTAGTGATATTCAGCAACGAGGTATGCGGCACTTTTTCTAGGATAAGTTCATGAACATAATTGTCAGATTGCGTGCGTGATATGAAAAACTCATTATGCAATTGATATTATGAATAACATTTTTCTGGAGTAAAAACCATGACCAATCACTGCGACTATTAAAAATGACAAAGTATTAATGAGACAAATTCATTAATTACTTAAAAATGTAAGTACCTATATTGTCCTAGATACTGAGGATGAAAAGACAAGTAGACCTAGTCCCTGCCTGCTAGGATTCTGAAAAACAAATGAGAAAAATACATTAAAGGAAATATTAATACAATGTGACAAGAGTGATAGTAGATATGCATGTAAAGTAATGGAGAGATTCAAAGAACAAATTTTTATGCTTTGGAGAGGCGGGAAGACATTGCAGAATTCATATTAAGCCAATTTGTTTAGGATGAGTAATGCTGCATCAGGTAGATAAGAACAGCTAGCAATTCCGACTAGTAGGAAAATAATTAACAAAGATATGAGTGTGTTAGAGTATGCAGAGAGTTCAGTGCAAGTTTAAAGGATAGGAAATGTGAAAGGAAGAGCCTGGTTTTGAGGTTAGAAGGCTCAATTGTGGCTGGAATTTGATGGTCATATAGGACATTGAAAGGATTTTGTGTTTTTGCCTGTTGGTGGAAGAATATTGAAGGTTCTGAAGCAGGGGCAAGACCTGAATGGCTGTGTATTTGAAAAATATATTACTGATTCCAAGCGAAGGATTAATTGGGAGTTGGAGAAAATAGGAGGAAGGGAGTGAGATCCATTAGGATACTGTTTTGGTAAGTTGTTCAATCTTTTGATGAAATGAGATTACATTAAGGAAGAGGCAATGGGCTGACCAGTGGGGCAAAAGTGTATCAAAGGCAGAGTCAATAAGATTTGAAGAGAGAGTGAGAGATTGAGGGCATGGGACAAGGTAAAGATGATTTAAGATTCCTCCTTGGGATCTTGAGTTGATGGTGATGTTATTCACCAAGCGATGTAATTCAGTGCTATATTTAATACACAGAAGTAAACATTTAATTTTATCATGAAATATATTCATATTATTCATAATCTATATACTATACATTTTTAGGAACAATCCATAGAGATAAAATTTCCTTGCTTGTGTGTGCTGCAAAATTTAAGATCACCACTGAAATGGATTCGCTATATAATATAGCCTTCCTTCCATAGTACAAGCAATTTGAATAAATTATACCTTGGTAATATCTCTTGACTTAGTTTCACGATGAGATGTCCTTAATACTCAAACATTGTCCTGATGGTTTATATTCTGCCGTCATCTTATTGGCAAGGCCCATCTTATAAAAATACTGCAACGTGTCAACTCCCCCTTGAATTTGCCATGTATTAAATTCAAGACAGACTTTGCTTTTGGCTTTCTTGTTTCAATTCTCTATCACTTTTCTCAAGTCCATGCAACTGGACTCTTGTGTTGTGTGATAACAAAGTTCAGTGGTATCCTCCTTCTTGCTTTGTGTCAAGTTTTATCAAGAAGAAAAGACGAGTAATGCATGGACTCAACTTCTCTTGGATATTGCTGTGCTGGCTCTATAAGATTTATTTTAACGGATGATAGTAGTAACTGAGGGAGTGACAATGCTAAAGAGTAGACTGTTTCCTATACTTGAAAGAAACCTGGGTCCTAGTCTTGATTCTGTCACTAGTTTAACATTTGACCTTGAGGTAAACATTGTACTTGTTTGATCCTCAATCTCATTGTATGTAAAAGAGGCCTCTGTTCTCTCTAAAACTTTGATTCCCTGAAGGTCTGGATGAATTTAATTCCTATTAATTTTGTTTCCAACTGCTTCTAAACCAGTGGTTTTTAAAATTTCGTAGTTAAAAGACAATACAAAATTTAGGAAAGAACTGCTAATTTCATACATAAGATATTTTGAACAAGTTGTGAAATATACTACTTTAGAATTTCTGATAAAAGCAAGGCTCTTGGATAAGAAGATGAAGATTCATTAGCAGCCCCGACTGCTACATAAAGGGCAACTAGAAGCTAAGCAATAACAGCCATATCATTTTGATAGTGTCCAATTAGGCAAGAGCTGTACAGCTCATGTGAGGGTAATTTGAAGCAGATGCCAGCATTAAGACACAGATGTGGGACATTTTTCAATGGCAATGGAGTGTGTGTGATATAGTATAGCTGATGGCTTCATCATCGTTTTTTATTTGTTTGTTTTGTTTTGTTTTTCATTGGGTTACAGTGGTTTAGGCTCTTGGATTATTCCCAGGAGCAGGCTGTTCTCCAGGTAGATATACCTTCAGAGCTGAGGGTCATTACATTTCGATTTATTCAGTCCTCATGCCCTTTTCACAATCTGATATCTCACATCCCAGATGTGGAAGTCAGAATACATTTCTGAGCATAACACCCAGAGTTGTGCCACACAGAAACAGGAACACATGAGCAACTTTGATAGCCCAGGATCCTTGTCTGGCAGAGCCGTGCTCTCTCAGTGCTATCGCTGAGAGTTTAAGTGGATAATTTCTGAGCATCAAATGTCAATATATTTTCTTAAAGGTGGGCTTCATAGATCTAGTTTTTCTCTTGCCATGAAGTGTGTTTTCTGGTTTTCATTCCAATCAGTGGAATGAGAAACAGCAATCTTAAACTTCGCAGTTTCTTCTCTGTAAATGGTGCCATTCCTTTTGGATACCAAACATTGGGGGTATTTGTAAATTGTCCCTATCTTCCTAACTCTCTCTCTCTCTCTCTCTTAGAACAACCAAACAGAAATTATGAATGCCACCTCTGTGCCTTGAAGATTGCTGGGCTATGAATCAGATAGAGACAGTAAAGGTTAGTGTTGGCTGTAATAAAATAAATGTAAATGTGTGCAGAACAATTGATGATTTTTTAAAAAAAAGAATATAATCTATTTAAAGTATCCTGAGAAGGTTGGGTCATGATAGAGAGGATTATAAGATCTGGTGGGTGGAGAGAGATTTTCCAGGCTAGGTACTACACAGCAAAGGTGTCCAGGTAGGATTTTACATAATTGTCAGAAAGTTCTGAATTCAGGGAGAGCAATGGTTGAGAAGTTGCGAGAGATAAGGGTAAAGAAAGGAAATGTCCTCTCAGTTAATGGAAGACCTTGGAAATCAAGCAGAGGAGCATGGAATTAAAGTTTTCTAAATAGCAGATAGGCACATTGAAAATACAACTGAGCAGAAGAGAGCAGAGCCTTGGATTTTGAGAGGCCGGCGTACTAATTGTGGTGGTGTCACTTCATTGCTGTTAGACTTCAACTTCTCTAATGCCTCTAAGCCTCAGTTTCCTTATCTGTAAAATGCATATAGGGTCAAGTAGCAATGGCATGGATCTATTGTGGGAATTAAGTGTGATAATGCTTTTCAAGTACTTGACAGGGCCTGGGGCAGAGAAAGCACTCAACATATGCTAGCCATAATTCTTATTGTTGTCTGGCAGCCAGAGGCTGATTGCATAGACTGGGCAGAATGACCTTCTTCCTGAGCCCTTTCAAGGTTTTCCAAATTAAATGGGCTCTGATTTACTTCATGATGTTTATTGCTTTTTTCTCAAACTTTAAAATCTTCTTTCTCTATTGAAGGGCTCCAAATGCAAACAATAGAATCAAGGTGATTCCTAAAGCTTTGGAACACACTTTCTCTCCTTTTTGTGTGTATGTCTGGTTGAAATGATCCATTATGTTCCTTCCCCTTGGGAAGGCAATTAGCTATTGAGCAACAGCATTACAAAGTGAGCTCATATATAAGTTATTATCCACTGTAACCAGAATCTTTTTAAACATTATTTCCAAAGGGAGAAAGGGTTTCCATTTTATATCTCAGCTGCTGATGATTTTACCCTTGGTAAATTATCGTGAAGTATTCATGTTAAGTCTCATCTCATTATATCTACCGATCTCCCCAAGCTTGTCATTCAGCAATTCAGTTGTCTCTCCTGTTAATTTTTTTCTTATTTAGAATTATGTGCACATTTCATTAATGTTAGATTTAAATCACCGGCTGCTTCACAGGGATGGTTGGGTAGAACCTACTCCTCCACAAATGCCAAGGCTCTGCTGTTGACAATTCATCCAATTTGTTTTAATGGATACAGTTTTTTTCTATGCATGGCAGGCTTTACAAACAAAACTTCTATATATTTTCTATGTTTCTTAAAACAAAATGAACTCATTCGTTTGTTCATTCATCATTTATTCATTGCTTATTATGAGGCAGGAACTTTGCTAGGTCATAGAGATCAAGTTTCTCCTATTAAACACTAACATTTTAGTGAGAGAATAAGACCTGTAACAAATAATTATAATACAGCATGGAATTACTACTAGAGGCATGAAGAATTGATGTACAAATCCAGAGAAAGCAGAGATTACCTTTTGAGTTCAATTTTGAGTTGGGCTTGAAAAGATGAAAGAAAAGAGGAAGACTTATTTTCATAGTCTGTAATAACATATATCTAATATTGCGTGTTTGCAATACTTATGCATTCCTAATACACACAATTACATATCCAAAGATATGTTTCAGCTGTGTGCGCACATACACACATGCAATAGTTGAGTGAATTTTCTTCTTTTCATATATCAGGACTTATGCACAAGCTTGTTTCAGGACGTATAGAAGCTACATGACAAATTATACTATCCACAGCACCAGTCACCATTTAAAAGTCATGCAATTTTCAGTCATCACTTATTCCTCGTTAAAGACTCTCCTTTTTGTATTTGCAACATTGCATTTATATAGACACACTGCAAAGCATGCATTCTCATTGTGGTTTCACTTCTTGGCACAAGAGCAAATATATCCTCAACCTTCATCCCCTGCCCTCTGTCCCTTGCATTGCCTTTTTAGGACCCTCTCTGTGCTTCCCTCCTACTTTTCTACTTGGACAACTGTCTCAGGTCTTCTCATGGAGAAGCAACTCTGTGTAGGAAGTAGAGACAGACCTTCTCCTTTTGCACATTTTACAAGATGCCTAGGCAGTTTAACCCTGCAGTCTACTGAGGCTATGTTTGTACCTAACCTGTGTCTGGTCTTCATCTTAGACTTAGTTTGTAGATCCTGCAGTAATATGTAACACACATATACACTGATGTCTGACTTTTTGTTACTAGTTGAAAACAGTTTGCCTTTAAGTGACATGAGCATATTTTTTATTGTGACATAGTTGACATATAACATTGTGTAATTTTAAGGTGTAAAACATGTTGATTAGATATACTTATACATTGCAATATGATTACCTCTGTAGGTTAGCTAACACTTCCATCTTGTCACATAATAATTTCATTTTGTGGTGAGAACATTTAAAACCTAGTCTCTTAGCAACTTTCAAGTATGTGGTATCATACTATTGTCTATAATCACAATGCTGTGGGTTAGAATCCAGAATTTATTCATCGTCTAACAAAGTTTATACCCTTTTGACCAACATTTCCCCAATTCCTCCACCCGCAGTCCTCTGGTAATCACTATTCTACTCTCTGTTTCTACAAGTTCAGCTTTTATAGATTCCATTTATAAGTATCATACAGTATTTGTCTTTCTCTTTGACTTACCTCAACATAATGCCCTCAAGGTCCATCCATGTTGTTGCAATGATAAGATTTCCTTCTCTCTCACGGCTGAATAATATTCAGTGTGTGTGTGTGTGTGTGTGTGTGTGTGTGTGTGTGTGATATATATATATATATATATATATATATATATATATATATATATATATATATCACACAACCTAAGTGTCCATATATATGGGTATATATACATATATGTATATATGCATATATATGTGTGTGTGTGTGTGTGTGTGTGTATATATATATATATATGAGTACAGATAGCTTTTCAATGTCCTATTTTCATTTCCATTGATTATATACCCAGAAGTGGGATTGCTGGATCATATGGTAGTTCTATTTTTAATTTTTGAAGAACTTTCACACTGTTTTCCATAGTGGCTGCACCAATTTACATTCCCACAAACATTATACAGGGTTCCCTTTCATCACGAATACTTATCTCTTGTTTCTTCAGGTGTGAGGTGATATCTTATTGGGATTTTGATTTGCATTTCTCTGATGATTAGTAATGCTGAGCATCTTTTCATGTACTTATTGGCCATTTGTATATCTTCTTTGGAAAAATGTTTATTCAGGTCCTCTGCCCATTTTTGAATCAGCTTTTTTGTTTTTGTCACTTAGTTGTATGAGTTTTTATATATTTTGGATATTAAACCCTTGTTAGACATATATTTTGCCAATATTTTCTTCAGTTCTGTAAGTTGCCTTTTCATTTTGTTGTTCCTTTTGCTATGCAGAGTGTTGTAGTTTGATGTAGTCCCACTTGGCGAGTTTTCCTTTTGTTCCTTGTGTTTTTGGAATCATATCCAGAAAATCAATGCCACACCAGTGTCAAGGAGCTTTTTCTCTATGTTTTATTCTATGACTTCTGTGGTTTCATGTCTTACGTTTAAGTCTTTAATCCATTTCAAATTAATTTTTGTGAATGGTGTAAGACAGCGGTCCAATTTAATTTTTCTACAAATGGTTATCCATTTTTTCAAGTCCATTTGTTGAAGAGGTTTTCCTTTCCCCATCGAGTATTCTTTGCTTCCTTGTCAATTATTAGCTTATTTTAAGAAGTCATATGTATAACGAAAGTTAAGAACTAAAGACATTTTGAAGATCTGAAGGTGAAGTTGACAAAACTTTTTGATGGAAAGTGTGTGAGGAAAAGAAAGCATCCAAGTCATTCCCTTGATTATTGGCCTGGTCAGTTAGGTATTGGGTACTAATGTTAACAGAGGTGGTAAAGATGGAGAGCAGAAAGGCTTTTAGGTGGAGAAACGGGTGGCATTCAGGGCTCTGTTTCAGATTTGCTAATTTGAGGTACCCAATAGACATTCAAGAAATGGTGTCAGATTTCTTAATCTCTCTCTCTCTCTCTCTCTCTCTCTCTCTCTCTCTCTCTCTCTCTCTCTCTCTCTTTCTCTTTCTCTCATCATTCCTTGAAATCAAAATATCATCATGATATATTTGCAATTTTTAGGTTAAATTTTGATATGTTACTCTCTAGCTGTGTGATCTAGTACATTTTAGTTAATCTCTCAGTTTTAGTTTCTTTTTTTTAAAGTTAGTTTCAGGTGTAAAAAACAATGTAGTAGTTAGACATTTCACCCCTCACAAAGTGATAATCCCCCTCCCCCAATCTACTACCCCTCTGACATCATATATAGCTGTTAGAATTCCATTGACTCTATTCCCTATGGCAGTCTCAGTTTCTTTAGAAAACAAAATAGGAATAATAATGAATTATGTGTGAGATTGTTTATAAGGATTAATTGACAGATGAATTAAATTAGGTAAAATACCCAATATATGGTGTAAGTTTAATATTAATGCCCTCCTAGTCACCATTCTCCCCTTCCTTTGTCACTTTGGATAACGACAAATGAAATTTGGGGATAATCTCAGATATTCTGTCATTTTCTTCTAATGCAAAACTGTGCTTCTTGAAATACTCAGGTTTACAAGAAGTTGTACTGGCATTGAGACTGTACAGCAGTACATACTGGAGACATTATTTTATAATAAATCTTCCTGAATAGTAGTTTCTTCCTGAATAAGCATGGTTACTTAATGACTTAAAGTATTAGGACATCTAAGCCCTAAAGAAACAGTTTTAGCTTGCTGACTACCTATACCGAACAAATAATGAATTAAAACAATAGACTAGCGTGTGGTCATGAGATAAGTATGTATTTATGTTCAGGAAAGGGATTCTAGAATTATGAGCAAATAAACACATTTCACTTTGTTCTTTTTCAAGGTCTATTCCATGGCTATAAACTAAAGACATTATTATTATCTAATACTAGATCGCAATTTACTGATAATAATAAGCATCAAAGGTCACAACTAGCTGAGAGATGAATAGCATAATCCATAGCAGGCACCTGAGAAATGTTGTGTTTTAATTTATTTCACTCAAGTTATCATTTAGCACAAGATTTCATCCTGTGAACTGTTAATCATTTTTATTAATCACAATTATTTTAGAAGCTTTTTGGTTGAATCAAGAGTTTCTATGTTATGCCTGGTTTAGTGAGAAAAACAAATAGTGAATTACCTATTTAAAACAAAATATCCTCTAAAGGGAATAGGATTAAATTCTCACATCTAAGAATAATATTGGTGTGTGTGTGGTGGGCGGTGGGTGCTTAGGTAGCTTGAGTTCCAGGTAATTAAGGAAGAGTTTGGGCTGGTCCTCCAATTTATGTCCAAAATCTGCAAGGGAATATGGTGAAAGAGTAATGTGGTTATGCCTCAAAAAAAGGAAACATGTAATCTAGTTGCGTCATAGCCAAAGATTTTATGAAGAAGGTAATACTCGGACTTGAATTAATAGATGAGCTGATGAATTACTTTAAAAAATAATAATTTTTAACTTATAAAAATGTTAAATGCTCTGTGTTGTTACAGAAAATTGAAAAAAATGTATCTACTGTATAAAATAAAATGTCATCTATAATTCCATCAGCCAGGAACAATATTAAGATTTAAACATTTACTTCAGATAAATTTTTCTTTCATTTGTATATATATTGAAAATGCACTTTTACAATGATAAATCATATTATATTCATAATTTTAAACATTATTTTAAAATACTATCTCATTAGTATTTCACATATTTTTGAATGTTCCTAGACGAGATCAGGTGTATTCAGGGTGGTATTGCCATAAAGAAGTTGTGGTATATGTACATAATGGGATACTATGCTGCCATAAGAAAATATAAAATAGTACCATTTGCAACAACATGGATGGATCTTGAGATTATAATGCTGAGTGAAAAAGTCAGACAGAAAAAATCGAGAATCATATGATTTCATGGATATGTGGTATATAAAACTGAAAAGAACAAAAGAACAAGGCAAGCAAATGAAAAAACAAAAACTCATAGGCACAGACAATACTGGTTACCAGAGAGTAATGGGAGGGGGAGTGTTGGTAGATGAGGGTAAAGGGGATCAAATATATGGTGATGGAAGGAGAACTGACTCTGGGTGGTGAGCACACAATGTGGTATATGTAGATGATGTATTACAGAATTGTACACCTGAAATCTATGTAACTTTACTAACAATTGTCACCCCAATAACCTTTAATTAAAAAAAAATATTCCTAGAATATGTTATTTTTAAAAATTGAATAATATTCTATTGTGTTGATGTGCTATGATTTATTTTAACTATGTATTAGCAATTTAAGGTTTTGGATATAAATACTAATGTGTGTGTATGATTTCAGATTTCAGAAATTGGTCTAGAAGTAAGAACAGTGAAGGTAACTACATTAAGAATTTTGTGGAAGTGAGAATGTTCAGAGAATATTTGAGAAGCAATTAGTAGATATGTTTGGGCAACAATTAGGTATACTTAAGTTGTTGTAGGAATCATTGCATCTGGGTTGGGGCAAATCGAGTGAACTGTAAAGGTTAGGTTGAGGTGTCTAGAGATTGGGGAGGCACTTCAGATCTGTGCATAGCATTGAGACATAATCAGAGCAGTGCTGCAGGAAAATTTCCCTGCAAGTGAAATGTGGAAGCCAATTAGAAATGGAAAATAGTGAGGGGGAAGAGGCAAGATAGAAGGTCATTTTAATATAGAGATGCAAGATAACGAGGGCTGGAACTTGGGTGATGATTGTAGAAAGGGAAAGGAAGAGATATTGGAGAGAGAAGTTTCTAAGCATTTGTTGTAGTGTTCTTTACTTAATGCAAATTAAACACATTTTGGGGATACTTAGTACGGATATTACCAGTCATTTTCTTTCTGAGTGCTGCTAAAACTAGTAAGTGTAATATAATGACACTGCTAAAATAAAACTGTTCTTCCTTTAATAATGCTGCAGTCTCATTATACAAAATAAGTTCATGTAGCGTCACAATTCCAATAGTTTAGAATGACCTGCTGAAGATTTTTTTCATTAATATTTTAAATGCTGTTTTGATAGACTTAGGGTTTTTTTCCTTTAAATTCTCTATACTGTTGTTTATATGTAAATAATGGATCAATATTTGCAGCTGATATATATTTTTTAACTTATTCGATTGACAATTGTTAGTAAAATTACATAGATTTCAGGTGTACAATTCTGTATTACATCGTCTATGAATCCCATTGTCTGTTTCCCACCCAGAGTCAGTTCTCCTTCCATCACCATATATTTGATCCCCCTTACCCTCATCTCCCTGCCCCCACCCCCCTTACCCTCTGTTAACTAAACTATTGCCTGTGTCTATGAGTTTTTGTTTCTCATTTGTTTGTCTTGTTCTTTTGTTGTTTTTGGTTTATATACCACATATCAGTGAAATCATATGGTTCTCTGCTTTTTCTGTCTGACTTATTTCGCTTTGCATTATACTCTCAAGATCCATCCATGTTGTCACAGATGTTCCTATATCATCTTTTATTACTGCCGAATAGTATTCCATTGTGTATATATACCACAACTTCTTTATCCATTCATCTATCGAAGGACATTTTGGTTGTTTCCATGTCTTGGCCACCGTAAACAAAGCTGCAATGAACATTGGAGCACACGTGTCTTTATCTCTAAATGTTTTCAGATTTTTTGGGTAGATACCCAGGAGAGGGATTGCTGGGTCATATGGTAATTTATTCGTAATTTTTTGAGGAACCTCCACACTGCCTTATATAACAGCTGCACCAGTCTGCATTCCCACCAACAGTGTATGAGGGTTCCTTTTTCTCCACAGCCTCTCCAACACTTGTTACTATTTGCCTTGTTGATGATAGCCATTCTGACTGGGGTGAGGTGATATCTCACTGTGGTTTGTATTTGCATTTCTCTGATAATTAGTGATGTTGAGCATTTTTTCATATGTCTATTTGCCATTTGTATGTCCTCTTTGGAGAAATGTCTCTTCAGGTCCTCTGCCAATTTTCAATTGGGTTGTTTGTTTTTTTGTTGTTGAGTTCTTTGTATATTTTGGATATTAGCCCCTTATCGGAGGCACTGTTTGCAAAAATCTTCTCCTATTCAGTTGGTTACCTCTTTATTTTGTCAATGGTTTCTTTTGCTTTGCAGGAGCTTTTAAGTTTCATATAGTCCCTTTCGTTTGTTTTAACTTTACTTCCCTTGCCTTTGGAGTCAAATTCATAAAATGCTCTTTGAACTCAAGATCCATAAGTTTACTACCTATGTTTTCTTCTATGCAGTTTATTGTTTCAGGTCTTATGCTTAAGTCTTTGATCCATTTTGAATGAATTTTGGTACATGGTGACAGATTCATTCATGGTGTCCAGTTTCATTCTTTTGCACGTGGCTACAGCACCATTTATTGAAGAGGCTGTCTTTTCTCCACTGCATGTTTTTAGCTTCTTTGTCAAAAATTATCTGTCCATATTTATGTGATTTTATTTCTGGGTTCTCAATTCTATTCCATTGGTCTATATGTCTGTTTTTCTGCCAATACCATGCTGTCTTGATTATTGTAACCCTGTAGTACAAGCTAAAGCCAGGGAGTGTGATACCTCCAGTATTGTTCTTTTTTCTTAAGATTGCTTTGACTATTTGGGGTCTTTTGTGGTTCCCAACAAATCTGATGATTTTTTGTACTATTTCTTTAAAAATGCCATTGGGATTTTGATGGGGATTGCATTAAATCTGTATATTGCTTTGGGTAATGTGTCCATTTTAACTATGTTGATTCTTCCAATCCATGAGCATGGAATGTCTTTCCATTTCTTTGTGTCTTCTTCAATTTCTTTTAAAAATGTCTTATAGTTTTCAGCATATAGGTCTTTCACATCCTTGGTTAAGTTTATTCCTAGGTATTTTATTCTTTTTGCTGCAATTGCAAAAGGAATTGTTTTTTGTATTTCTTTTTCTGAGATTTCATTGTTAGTATATAGGAATGCAATGGCCTTTTGTACGTTGATTTAGTAGCCGGCAACTTTATTGTATTCGTTGATTGTTTTTAATAGCTTTTTGGTGGAGCCTTTAGGGTTTTCTCTATATAGCATCACGTCACCTGCAAATAGTGACAGGTTAACTTTTTCATTCATAAAAGGCATTTGGATGCTTTTTATTTCTTTCTCTTGCCTGATTGCTCTGGCAAGGAATTCCAACTCTATGTTAAAAAGCAGAGGTGATAGGGGACAGCCCTGTCATGTTCCTGAACGTAGAGCAAAGGGCTTCAGTTTTTCACCATTAATTATGAGATTAGCTGAGGGTTTGTCATATATGGCCTTTATTATGTTAAGGTATTTTCCTTCTGTACCTATTTTATTAAGTGTTTTAATCATAAATGGATGTTGTATCTTGTCAAATTCTTTTTCTGCATCAATTAATATAATCATATGATTTTTGTCCTCTATTTTGTTTGTGTGATGTATCACATTGATGGATTTGCGGATGTTGAACCTTCCTTGTGCCCCGGGGATGAACCCCACTTGGTCGTGATGAATAATCTTTTTAATGCATTGTTGTGTTAGATTTGCTAGAATTTTGTTTTGGATTTTTGCATTTGTATTCCTCAGAGATATTGGTCTGTAGTTTCCGTTTTTGTGTTGTCCTACCTGGTTTTGGTATCAGGGTAATATTGGCTTCATAAAATGAGTTAGGGAGTACTGTCTCTTCTTCAATTTTTTGGAAGAGTTTGATCAGGATTGGTATTAGAGTCTTTTTGAAGGTTTGGTAGAATTCACTAGTGAAGCCGTCTGGTCCAGGACTTTTGCTTTTGGGAAGGTTTTGGTTGACTGATTCAATTTTGTTACTGGTGATCAGTCTGTTTAGATTTTCCAGTTCTTCATGGTTCAGCCTAGGAAGGCTATATGTTTCTAAGAACTTGTCCATTTCTTCTAGGTTATTGAATTTGGTGGCATATAGTCCTTCATAATATTCTTGGATGATCCTTTGTATTTCTGTGGTGTCCGTGATAACTTCCCCTTTTTCATTTCTGATTTTGTTAACTAGTGTCTTCTCTCTTTTATCTTAGTGAGTCCAGCCAAGGATTTGTCAATTTTGTTATTCTTTTCAAAGAACCAGCTCTTTGTCACATTAATTTTTTCTATTGTCTTTTTGTTCTCCATTTCATTTAGTTCTGCTCTGATTTTTGTTATTTCCTTTCTTCTGCTGACCTTGGGTTTCATTTGTTCTTCTTTTTCTAGTTCTTAAAGGTGTAACATAAGGTTATTTATTTGGGATTTTTCTTGTTTCTTGAGATAGGCCTATAATGATAAGTTTCCCTCTTAAAACTGCTTTCGCTGCATCCCAGAAATTTTGGTAGGATGTATTTTCATTGTCATTTGTTTCTATATGTCTTTTGATCTCTCCTCTAATTTCTTCTTTGACCCAGTCATTCTTTAAAAATATGTTGTTTAATCTCCATGTGTTTGTGTTTTTTCCTGCTTTCCTTTTTGCAGTTGATATCCAATTTCAAAGCCTTGTGATCAGAGAATATGCTTGGTATGATTTCAATCTTCTTAAATTTGCTGACGCTGATTTTATGTCCCAATATATGGTCTATCCTTGAGAATGTTCCATGTACACTAGAAAAAATGCATAGTCTGATGTTTTAGGATGAAGTGCTCTGTAAATGTCAATTTTGTCCGTTTCATCTAATGTGTCATTTAGGGCTGCTATTTCGTTATTTATTTTCTGTTTGGATGATCTATCCATAGCTGTCAATGATGTATTTAAGTCCCCTAGTGTAATTGTGTTTTGGTCAATTTCTCCCTTTAGTTCTGTTAGTAGTTGCTTGGTATATTTCGGTGTTCCCTGATTGGGGGCATAAATATTTATGACTGTTATGTCTTCTTGTTGTATAGTCCCCTTTACCATTATGGAATGTCCATCTTTGTCTCTTGTTACCTTTTTCACCCTGAAGTCTGTTTCATCTGATATCAGTATGGCTACGCCTGATTTTCTCTGGATACCATTTGCTGGGACTGTCTTTCACTTTGAGTCTATGCTTGTCCTTATAACTGAGATGTGTCTCTTGGAGACAGCATATGGTTGGGTTTAGTCTTTGATCCAATCTGCTACTCTGTGCCTTTATATTGGTACATTTAGGGTGATTATTGATATATGAGGATTTCCTGTCATTCTATCTTTAGTTTTCTGGTAAGGCTGTGTCTCCACTGTTTCTTTGCCTTTTTGTTGTTTTCTATTATTTCTGTGTGGTGGTATTCTCTGTAGTTTCCCTCTGTTTCTTTTATTATAGTATATATTTCAGTTCTGTATTTTTTTTTGAGTGGTTACCCTTAAGTTTATGTAAAAGAAGGTTTGATATTTAGAGTATTCCATTTTCTTCAGCATGCTTACTTTCTCCATTCCCATATTCCGGTTCAGGCCTTTACTCTCCCCCTTTTTTATGTGGTTGCCACAAATTGTCCCTGTTGATGGTGGTTGAATAGCCTCCTTTAGTATTTCTTGTAGTGCAGGTCGTGTTAGAAAATTCCCTCAGCTTCTGTATGTCTGGAAAGGTCTTTATTCCTCCTTCATATCTAAAGGATATCTTTGCTGGATATATTATTCTTGGCTCATAATTTCTCTCTTTCAATAGTTTGAATATTTGGTTCCACTCCCTCCTGGCTTGTAGAGTTTCTGCTGAAAAATCTGATGATCATCCAATAGGCTTTCCTTTGTAGGTTACCACCTTCTTTTCCTCGGCTGCCTTGAGGATTCTTTCTTTGTCGTTGATTTTAGACAGCTTCAATACAATGTGCCTTGGAGAAGGCCTGTTGGGATTGAGGTAACTAGGTGTTCTATTTGCTTCTTGGATTCGAGGATCCAGTTCTGTCCACAAGTTTGGGACGTTCTCATCGAAAATTTGTTTGAATATATTCTCTGTTCCCTTCTCTGTTTCTTCTCCTTCTGGTATGCCTGTTATTGTTATATTGCTCCTTCTGATGGAGTCAGAAAGTTCTTATAGAGTTCTTTCATTCCTTTTAAGCCTCAAGTCTCTTTCTTCTTCCACCTGTGTCATTTCCAGGTTTCTATTTTCGATGTCACTGATTCTTTCCTCCATCTCTTCAACTCTACTACCTAAACTGGCTATTTCATTCTTAAATTTTCTATTGAGTTCTTAATCTCCAGAAATTCTATTTGGTTCTTTTTTAAAATTTCAGTCTCTTTTGTAAAATGCTCACGTTGTTCTTTGATTGTGTTTCTGAGTTCATTAAACTGCCTTTCTGTGTTTTCTTGCATCTCATTGAGTTTTTTCAAAACTGCAATCTTGAATTCTCTGTCATGTAAGTCACATATTTCCATATCTTTAAGTTCCTTTTCTGGAGACTTTTCACTTTCTTTTTGAGCTGTCTTTTTGCCTTGGTTATTCATGGCAGTTACTGGTTTATTATTTCTCTTCCTAGACATCTACAGGAGTGGCTTCTGCAACAGGTTGATAGGAAGAGGTCTTTCTTGTGTTTTCCGGTACTTGTTGGTAGAATGTTGTATTTTTTCTCCGACTGCAGCTTATTTTTCTTTTCCCACACGGTAGTGCTATGTTTTCTCTGCACTATTCCAGCTTCTCATACAATGGGGTGATTCCCTGGGAGACGGACTTCTCATCTGTTAATAGTTTGCCTGGGTCACAGGTCACAGTGTCCGTGTGGGTATGCGGAGAGCTACGAAGTTCCAAAGCAGATCTTCCTGCACCAGATTCAGAGCCCGTATGTTTCAGCAGTTCTGTTTACTCCTGCAGGGATCCTCCCAGATAGGTGGAGCCAGGGGCTGGGTGAATTGTGAGATGTGGCCCAGAACAATGGTGGCAACCACCACCACAGCCGGTCCTGCTTCCACAGCTCCGTCCCCTTTGCCGGAACTAGTTGGGGTGTGACTCTGTGTCTGCGGTTCACAGTTCTCAGAACAGCAAATATCCTGTTCTTTTGATCTGACACTGATACTGTTCTGCTCTAGCACCGGGCAGGTGGGGGCGGGGCGAGCTCTGGGAGGGTAGGGAGGGTGCAGCTAGTCTCAGTGCCTAAGGCTTCCGTTTTCTGCTGAGCAGTGAGGGCTTAAACCACTGTTTTCAGCCCTCTTTCCTCAGTCTTTTCTCCAAGGTCTCTGCTGTGAACGTTGGGTTCAGCCGTGTTATATGCTGTCCCCTCAGCTCTGTGGGCCACAAACGGAGCCCCAATAGTCGAGTTGTTCCCTCTCCCGCAGCTGTGGCAGTTACCGGATGCAGCGAGCTCAGAGGACTGAGCTAGGTCTGCATCCTGCCCCGGAGCAGCGCTGTCTCTGCACTTCTCTCTTCTCTCCTCCCCTGCTTGCGCCATTCGCCCACCTTTAGGTGAATTCAGTAGTGGGCCTCTTAGTCTTGCCTGTCTGCTGTGCAGGGAGTCCTTTGTGGAGTTACAGTTCTTCGATTAGTTGTAAATTCAGGGGATATTTACAGAGGCTCACCTCATGCCGCCATTTTGATGATGTCTTGCAGCTGATATTTTACTAGGCTTGTTTTCCTATCTAATGACTTCCTATTGATTTCAGACATGTGGTGACTTAAATTGTTTATTAAGAGGGTTAATATCATTAAATGTTTTTTGTACTTGTTTTGATAATAACAATTGTGTATAGAAACACAATCTTTTTAGAGACAGAAGGTAGCTTACTATTGTAGGAGAAGGACTGGAGTCAGATTCAAGAATGCCATGTTTTAGGTGAAGTCAGCCACCATTCAGGCTTGGGGAGAGCCCTGAACCTCCAGGACCCCCGTCTGTATTTCTAAACCCATTGTATTACCTGTTCAGAACCACAACTGTTGCTGGTTTTACTACAGAATTACCACATGACTATCACTCCTGTACACCTGCTGCCACTCTCATGATTATTATTAATGACGTGCCTCACTCCTCCTTTTTTTGGTGACCAGATGCATTCCTCTGAGGGGCTTTATGTGTGTTACTTTAAACACTCATGAGATAGACAAAATTATTTCTGTGTTACTGAGGAGGAGACTAGGGTGAAGGGAGATTACGTAACTTGCTCAAGGGGTGTGGTGATTCTAAAGGTTAAACCGAGATCTGTCCACACGACCTCTGTAAGGCTGTAAGAGGTCAGTAGGATATGATCTGCTATTGAAGTGCTGAAAGTATTTAAAACCTTATAACTTCCAGAGTAGAAGAGCAGAAACCCTATTCCCTTTTAATATTGCCAGGGTAGAAAGACAGCCTCGTCTTCTTCATGGTTTCTGGGCTGCACTTTTACTTGTTTTTATACCAAGTCTTTGGATCTTTTTGATCAATTTCTGTATATTTACATTTCTTATTTCTAGCTATATTTAAAGATGAAAATGATGCTTTTGGCCTTCATAAATACTAATAAATCACACAAATTTTGAACTTTACTTCTGGTGCTATTGTAATATAAGTGGTCTCTTAATTTGAGTGCCAGGCTAGAGTGTATATTTCCTGAATGTGGGGATTGTATCTGTCTCAATTCTTACTTTATCCCTCAGTAAAAATTTGCTGAATAAATAACTTAATGAATGATATAACATAAACTTTTGAACAGGTCATTTTATTAAAATATTTTGTTAAACTTAAATAATTTTGCTGTCCAACTGTTATTCCCCAAACTGTAATTGAAATGCATTCAAATTTATTACGACTTTTATAGAACTGGGCTTAAAATTATGTTAGGCAAATTTATGTTGCATACAATTGATAAGGCATCTAGCTTCTGATTTTCAAGTTTTAAATACCTAAACACATCTGTAGATGTAGCTGTGGGGACATTTTTATGAAATAAGAAAATTTATGCAGTAAGATTAAACATTTTTTAAAGAAGTATTTTCCATGTATAAGAATAGATGTTATTTCATAACTTGGATGACATTTGAATAACTATCTTTGAAAAGTAAAATAAACAACTTTTCAAGTATTAAGGACCAAAATTTGAGTGAGAAAAGTGAGACAGTCCTTTAAGATCTAGTTACTTTCCATTTTTTCTTACCCTGATTTTCCGGCTCTTCTTTTTTGAAACTTGATTCATTAAAATTTACTCTTCAGTTATAATTTACATATATATGTAAATTATAACTGAAGAGTTATAATTTATTTATATATATATATATATATATATGTATGTATGTATGTGTGTGTGTGTGTGTGTGTTCAGTTTAGAGTATAATTGAAAGTCATTCTTGGTGTAATCTATGTTACTGCTTTAATAAATATATTCTATAATCAGTGAATCATGAAGTCAAAGTACCATTGATATTATCTCTGAACTTTAAATGACACAGGAAATTCAGGCAATTATTCAGATAGGTAGGACTTTTGGAAATCCTAAGTGATTTTGTAGGAATAGTTCAGTTTTTAAAGAATCTCCCTTTGCTTGAATTTCAACTCAGGTAATTTCAGGTAAAATCATGCTATTTCAGATATGACAGATAAAATGTTTTGTTAATATACATATAGTCAATAAATGAGGAATTTAGAACATTCAATAAATGCTTAATTTGAAACATTAAATCTTAAAGGCATGTTCCATTGTCTTAAGGTGCAGCATCTTGGCTAACCATGTCTAAGTAAATTAATTGCCATTCTGATCCTGGTTGAGATCATAGATGTGCTGCTCTTCACACAAAGCTGATCCTGTTTCTCTGTGAAAGACAGTGAACGCCCCTCTAGTAGAACAGAGGGTAGCCCTGTTCCCCAAGGGGAACAGTTAACTCACTTTACTGCTCTGCTCTGGTCATGTCTGCTTTTGTCTGTCTTTTGCCACATAATGTTAGCTGCTTTCCTCTTTGATGGTTAACAACACCAATATGAAAGGTGACTTTTTCCTCCCAAAAGCAGGTGCACTGAACTCGACTGTGCATCTTAGCTGGGTTCACTGAAGGACAATAGTATATTGGATTACTGGCAAGGTCAGTTTATCTTTTAAAAAATTCTTTTTGTCAACGAGACTAAACTGATCTTCCTGATGTTTACATATGCACAATCAATCATGACAGCCTAGCTGGTTGCTCATTTTTGTTCTTTGAAACCCCCACCGATCCTTTGCATTCAATTTCAGACAATGCAGAATCTTGTAGCTTCTTATAAGCATATTGGTTGAAAGACCATAGACAGCGAATAGAAGTAACACTTGAAAATGACATTTGCGAGGATGTCAGAAGAGGAAGGATGTTGGTGGGCTATAATCTCACTTCTTTTTAGGCTAGTGAATTAAAATATACTCTGATGGTTTCAGTATGTTTGGGCGGACTTGCCTAAAGGATTTAAATCTATAATTCATCATCTTATTTCCTTAATTTGAAATCATGGACACAATCGATAAATAAAACATTCCATTTATCTTTTCTATTTATATGTCATACTAGATCTATCATCCATTTCTTACATTATTTCTTACACAGTCACTGTGCTGGGTGTCTTCTCTTTGCTTCTCCAGATCCACAGTCCAAAGTCCAAATCAGACTTTATGCCAATATAAACTGGAAATAAGACTACTATGTTTTCGAAATAACATTTTACACCAATAAAGGACTCTTAATGATGACAACTCCATTATCTGAATCTGGGAAAATGGATGAAAGATGATGCCATCTTGTTCCAGCTTCATAAAGATGAAGGACAAAGAACAGTTGTAGTGGACAAAGAACACAGTAATTTACTCTGCTGTGTACCCTGTGTATCCTTATGTCTATGAACTGCCTCAGTGTGCTCTCTCACTTCTAGATGGATTTGAGAGTAAAGGGTGACAGGAGAGTAGGTCAGGTTATTTATTACTTCTGTTTCTCTCTCTCAGAGACCAAGATTTGAATGTGACTGCTTTCCTTTACTGAAGATTACAGCTCCTGACAACCAGCCGTCTTCATACAGATCTCATACAGGTACTGTTAACTACCGACTGTTGAATTGATGGAGGTGAAATCTGAGAGGAAAATTAGCTGTGCCGGGTGTAGGCTTGTCATGGTGTGATCAGTCAAGGCCAATCTTAGGGGATAACTGTAGTTTTAGAAATCTTTATTACCGGGTCCAGACTGGCCTGGGAAAGAGAGGGCCACTTTACTATCAGCACAATTTATGCAGGGAACTATAAACTACTCTGCAGGAAGGGAAGACAGAGCACCAATCTTGGCCAGAATTACCCTTGTTCTTGGCCACAGTGATTGGTTAAAGATGGGTTCATATCGCAGTGTGCCAATATGAGGCCATCCTGGAACTATTCTCCCATCACTATCAAGAAAGTTTACTCTTGCCATTAGGGTTGTGTATTCAATTCCTGGGGCTGCCATGATAAATTAGCACAAACTTGGTAGCTTATAAGAACAGAAAATTATTGTCTCACAGTTCTGGAGGCTAAGAAGTCCAAACCAATTTGTCAGCAGAGCCATGCTGCCTCTGAAGGCTCTAGGGAAGACTCCTTCCTTATGTCTTCCTAGCTTCTGGTGCCTTCCAGAAACCCTTCACATCCTTTGTCTTGTCACTGCATTATTCCGGTCTCTATGCCTGTTTTGACCTGGCCTTCTTTTCTAGGTGTCTCTGTGTTCCCTTTCCTTTTCTTGTGAGGACACCCATTGTATCGTGGGTCCACTCTAATCTAGTAGGACCTCATTTTAACTAATTACATCTGCAAAGACCCTATTTCCAAATA
This sequence comes from Rhinolophus sinicus, assembly GCF_057876585.1. Classification (NCBI taxonomy): domain Eukaryota; kingdom Metazoa; phylum Chordata; class Mammalia; order Chiroptera; family Rhinolophidae; genus Rhinolophus; species Rhinolophus sinicus. The sequence goes on from NC_142515.1 coordinate 43,971,908, forward strand.
CATCACATTCTGAGATTCCAGGTGGATATAAAATATTTGAGGACACTGTTCAACCTAGTAGACATTACTTCCCATATGGGAACTTGACCAGTGAGAGAGAGAGAGAGAGAGAGAGAGAGAGAGAGAGAGAGAGAGAGAGAGAGAAAACTTTGATCACATTGTGTGTGCATCTGAGTCCTGGCTACCAGATCTGTCCAATCAGTTGCCATCAGCCAACACATTGCCTTTATTCGTCAGGTGAGTTTGAGTTAGGTTTTCATCACATATATCTTTATGCCTGCAATATAATTTTTAGTCCAGTGAAGAGTATGTTTGGAATGCAATATCTTTCATTGTTTCTGGGACCAGGGATTGTGCCATGGTGAGGCACGTAAGAGAGACCTGTGATGGTGAAAAGAGGGGAAATATTAGTAGGCTGAGCAGTTAGGGGAGGGCCTCATAAGGAGTCATAACATATAGTGCTCCGTGACTGGATTAATGATGCCCAAGTGATTCTCATGTGTATGAGCAGGTTTTAGAACCTGGAATATAAAAAAGAAATTCATGCTGAAGATTCTTTATTTTGCCCCATAAACATGTGCTATCAAAAGAGATGCCACGGAAGAGTAATGGCTGTGTTCAGGTCATGGTGTTAAGTATACTATATGCATATCTTAGTTAGTTCTCACGCAGTAAGATGATTTATTACTCCCATTTTGTAGATGAGACTACTGAAACTCAGATTCAAAAAAATGTTAAATAACTGAATGTCACATAGCTAATAAGTGGCAGAGCTGAGATAGGAACATATGCCTTTTTGACAACAAGGCCTTAGGTGGTAATTATTGTGCTACAGGTTTATTAAGATGATAAAATGAGTATTTTGAAAAGGTAAATGTGCTGGTGCTATGCAGGATGAATCAAAGGTGGATAGCATTTAGCAAAAAGACTGGTGAATTGGTATTTTTGTCATTATGCTATTGCTCTCCAAGCAATGAATCAAATCACTGAGCTGTTGAGTTGATCTGTGGCTTAGCAATCAGTCAAGAAAAGCAAAAAACATTGATTATTGTTGGATCATATATACATATAGCTTCTACGTGTGCATATTGTGCAATGGTGGTGTGGCCTCTGTGCCGAGTATTTTAGCTCAGTACATTCTATGTGAAATTGTGATATGTGGGTCATTTTTATATATAAATATGTGTATAAACACAATGATAGAAAATCAATTGTTGTAGCAAAGAATCTCAAATAGCAGATTTGTTATGCTTATTACTACCTCTCAAGGTTATTTAGGCAAGTATTGTTTCGTACTGTAGTCCTTAGTAAATTAAAGTTTATTTGCAATTTACAAGTGTATTTGAGTTTCTTGCATTTTCTTTTTCTTTCCAGCTCTTATCTATACTTGGTTGTGCTAATACCTTTAGTGCTCAAAAAATAATAATTATTTTTTCAGGTTGTGGCTATGTGCCTGGAGTTAGCTTTTGGGGGAAATCCTGATTCAATGGAGGTCTAAAGACAAGCAACATTTTTTTAACTCGTTTCTTTTTCTGAGTACATATGCTATTCTTGGTTAATACTGTTAGTTTTGGTAAAGTAATTAAAAGCTCAATTGCATATTTTACATATATTTTAATAAAATATTTTAACTACTCTATTGCAAATATGCACTGATGCGAAAAACTGCATTATATTTACTGTTCTATTGCCTAATGTTTGGTGGCATTAACATACAAAAAAAAAAAAAAAAGGAAAAATTATCACCAGAAGACGCACATCAAAAAGTCACTACATAGTGCTTAAACACACAGGGCAAGTGGCCCAAGAGAAAATACCACTTCATAACTGCATTTCTATTTTTCCTTTTCGACAGCCAGATAGTCCTCTCTCTTCCCTGAGACTCCACATAAAGCATTTTTATTAGAGACAGTGATATTCAGTCAACATAATGATGCCATCAGTTTGGCGAAATACCAAAATCAATGCCCTAGCTATTTGTCCAGCATCTGTGCTGCTGAAGACAGTGCTTTCTGTTGACTCCATAAATTAAAGACCAAGTGGCACACAAGGAAGGATGAGAAGCTGATTCCCACAGAAGCAGTGGTAGGTTTCTGTCTTTTTTCCCATCTCCGGTTGCAGTAGTGAAAGATTTCTGAAAAATCATCCCTCATTTCCTGTGTATTGTGAGAGAGTCAGGTCCATTCAGAGCAGCTGCTCCAATGACCAAGAGGGGCTATCTGCTAATAAATAAATTGTCAGTCCATTCTAAATACCTCTTACATTGTGTCTTGGGATCCTTTCAAGAGTATCATCCAGAGGTTCACTGCTACTTCTTTTACATTTTAGCTTCTTTTGTGACAATGTTCTTCGTGGATGTTATCCATGCTAGGCAGCACATGACACCACAATTTTATGAACCTTTGTTGATTTCCTATTGTATGCCAGGAGCTTGCTATATGTTACTTAATTTAATCCTTGCCATAACTGTACATATTAATCTATATATTATTTTTGAGTTGAGATAGTTGAAGCTCAGAGAACTTGGCCAAGGTAACCCAACTAATAAGTAGGAGTCAAATGGAGGTCTTTTTGGCTACAAACCTGTGGTTTTCTCATTGCACTGCAGTACACCTGGTGTTGTACATTTGTTTTATGTATGCATACAAATTATGTTTATAGTTTTCAGTGCTTAACTCATGAACAAAGGTCCACATATGCTGCATCATGGAGATAATTGCTTAGGTCTAATAACCTAATGCTTTGTTGCTATAGCTCCAGAGTCACCAGGAAGTTGAAGGATAGATTCACTGCTTGGAACATCATTAGACATTCTCTCTCACTTTTCCTGTAGTTTGTATATCCTGGGAACAAATCCTTTAAACTTTGGGTTCCTTGTTGGCAGAAATTGAATTTTATTTATTGCTGTGTTCAGAGTCTAACATAGTGACAGGAACATTTAAGGAGTTCCATAAATACTTGTGAATGAATACATGAATAACTCAGGATTATGGGCCTCTTGGCTTAAGCAAACTTACACTGCTTCACTTTGTGAAGACCTAGCTTAATTATTGTGAAGGTGGAGAAGAAGGGTGTTGTCGCATAAGGACTACCATAAACCATGTGGACCAACCCAGGTGAAACATTACTGACTTCCTAGAGAGTTGCTTGAGAAGGATTCTGGGTGTGCACCATTGTTTGAAAGAAAGTCTTCAGTGATTGATTAATCCATTCTGCTACAATGGAATCACAGTTAATTGCAGATATTAATTTATCAGCTGGGCTTTACATCTATGGACAATATAAGATAATGGATGAGATGCAAATTTTTAAAAAAATCTGTAGATGTGTCTCTGGTGGTATTGCAGCCTGTGAATTATGATGATAGATTTTACTATTCTGAACAAGAAGATTAATAATTCCAGAAGAGTATTTTTAGCATCAACATTTCTACCTGAGGGCAAAATAGAATCCAAAACAGCCTGTTCATTGCTCTGGCTCTTTTTAGTCCTTTAATTATGTTGAATGTGCTTCTTCTAGTCCGTTTTCAGTTCCTGAGTGATTATGGCTGCTGAGTAACAATGCATCGTTAGTATGCTATGGTTAGCTCGCTTGATGTGCAACTTGAAAGATCCAGGCAAGAGCAGCTCCATAAACAGATCGGCTTCAATTATTAGAGGGAAAGGTACTCTAGTGCCAATATTTCTGTTGGCACCGACTTGTATTTTTTTACAAAACTACAATTTACATCCTTGATTTGGGGTCTTTTATTCAATTCACCATTTGGCAATGCTGCTGCTATTTGCACATATTGTCCTTGGACAAATCTTATCTTCATGTCATCTTACATCTGTTTCTCAACCTTCCCTTCTCCCTTAGTATTTTCCACCTATTGCATGATAAATCTAATCTGAGTTCTGTCTATCCTTGGAAACCTGCCTTTAGAAGCCAGATCTTCTCTTTGTCCTGCAGTGTAGAAGTGTAAAATGTAGCCCAGAAAAATGATTCTCTCTTTCATCACTTACAAAGTATTGATACTAATGCCATTTGCTCATATTTTAGTTTCAAAGTAAACTAAACAACATTTACAGAAGCTCATATTTTAGTTTCAAACTAAACTAAACAACATTTACAGAAGAAAGAAAAATTTCCTATGGTCTACTGATTTCATCTGAACAGAAAACAACAAAAAAATGAATTATATAAAATAAATTAATGAAAAATTAGAATTGCCAAGACCTAAAAAAACCCATAAAATTCAAGTAAAACTTTAGTATACTAAACAAATATAGTAGTAAAATCCAAACATTAAAATTATTCAACTACCATTTTCATTAATTACCATCATATTTAATTTCTCTATCCTATATTTATTTTCAAGCAGGTTTATTTTGGCACAGTCTTGACATGTATTTGCAAACTCACTTAGGGCAGGGGAAATAAAGCAAGAAAACTCAGGGGAGGGAGGGAAGGAAATTCACTTTTGCAACATGCTTTTGCAGTGGCTTCATACATACTTTTCCCATCAATAGTCAGATTTATTGTATAGTGTGATTCTGAGGACACCTTGCAACATGGAATAAAGACTCTATTTTTTACTGTCACACTGAGCAGCTAGACATGGCTGAATTACTTGAAGGTAATTTTAACACCTTTTCCTCAAAAACTTTAGGAAAATATTAACCCAAATACTTGGAAAGAAAGGCATTGTATAAATTGAAGATTTATAAACAAGACTATATATATTTTTAAATGTGGAGGTGTTGTTTTGCTCTTCATGCAAGTGCTAATGTGCTTTTATATTTTATGTGATAAATTCAGCATCTTTGTGGTACTTAAAATGACATCTTCATGGAAAATTTTGAAATGCTTAATTATAAGATGCTGAGTATAATGCATGCCACGTTAGTAGAATATTGTTCATTGCAGGCATACAAAATACATATCAGTTGAAAGAATTTTCAAACTAGAAAATAAATCTCAACTCTCATTCTGGCAGGTGAGAGAGTTTGTGTTTTAGAATTTTTCCCCACTGTTATTTTGGCCACTTTAAAAGAATTCAATAGTGGGAGTTGGGCAGAAAGTTAAATGTCCTTCCCTTTTAAAAAATATTTTAAATGAAGACATATAAAAAGAATATTTGAAAAAGGCAGAAGGAAGTATGTATGATGGGGTAAGGTAAAGAGGGTGGATTAGAGAGGGAGGAAAAAAAAATCTTCAGATACTTCTTTCCTCTGGAATAAATACAGCTTTTCAGTCATTCCATGGGTCCCACTGTGAGAAGAGCTGGGCAGTGGGAGGAGAAAGAGCCCTGGGGACTTAACACTTCTGTCTCTCAGACGGAGGAGTAGGGATAATTAACCAAGAGGTAGCTCACATTTCCACACACAACTTTTTAAAAAAGTCATTGGTACCCAAAGCTAGCAGGTTAGGATGCCGCCTACTGGGGAAAAGAGAAGTTTCTGCATTTCTTGGAGAGAATTTAAGAAGAGCTGCTTTTTTGACCGGTTCTTTTGTGTGGAAGTAGTTTATTGATTATTGACACATTGCCCCGACTCACTCACAGCAGCCTCCTTTTACTAATCTACGAAATTTTAGCTCCTTTAGTCAGTTCCAGAGCCACCTCCCCATTGATTTCATTATTGCAATGTGGATGGGAAACCAACCTCTTAGGTGTTCCTCTCATTCATTTATTAGGCATGTCCTTTAGGTTTTTGTTGTTGTTTTTAATTCAACAAGTCTTTGTCGAGCCTCTGCTGTGTCCCTGGGTCTGCAGTAGTGACCACTCTCTCCTCTTCTCGAGCTCACAGTCCATTGTTTTTGTCTCTGGGATCCTCTTTTTATTTCTTTTCATCTGTGCCGGTTTATCTAAATCAGTCATACTCTTCACAGAACTCTATTCCTCCTTTTATAAGTCTTTCGCTGGTCATGTGTTTCTTGTCTTTTCTCAAACCTGTTATTTTTCTTTGGGGCTTGCTTTAATTTACAGCCACATATTGCTATACTGTGTCCCTGGAGATTCCTCAGGTCTTGATGCCCTATGAACTGCATTTCAAGTTTGTTGAGGCTCAGATTTCTGCCTGCAGTTCCCCCTGCTTCTGTCATTGGCATCTAGATCAGTACCCCGTTTTCAGTGATCTAAAGGAAGTGCCTGATGGACTCCGGCGCCAGTAGGGTTTGCTCCTTCTTGTAAGTTCCTCTAAATGACCTTGGTGAGCTTTTCCTCACATGCTCATCCCAACTCCAGCTATTTTCAACTTAAACTTTCTTCATTTCCTTTAGTACATTTCTCTCATGCTCTGCAGCCCACCTGTTCTGCTTCATAGAGAAATGGAAGCTACAAACGAAGGGGGAACCTTCTCTTTTTCAACTGCAACAAATTTATCTCCATCCTGACTTTTTAAAAATCTTCTTTTTACCAACCTCAGAAGAAGAGATGTCAGTCCTCCTGCTCAAGACACTATCTACTACCTGGGATCGTGGTCCCCTCGCAGAGGGACCTCCAGCCCCCTTGAGGAAATTTCTCCATCAATTTTCTTACTGTTTTTCATCAGCTTCATTACATAATGACTCTCAGCTTCTCCTATATACCGCCGTTTGCATATCTCACAAGCATTTAACTGAGCATGTCTAAAACAAAATCTATTCTGTTTCCTACCACAAAGCTGTTTTTTACCTGTTTCAGACTATTGCCAAAGTCTTCGTTGCCTCACTCTTTCTTTTACACCCCACATCCAATTGGATCAATGCGTTCTGAAGGTTCATCTTCTTAATACCTCTAGAATCTGTCTTTTCTTTTCCATCCCCTGTGGCATTATCTAACTAAGTTCTATTTATTAGGAATTACATACTTACTTAACTGGTCTTCTATGTCAGTGTTTCTCAATCTTGGCTATACACTATAATCAATTACAGAGCTTTTAAAATCCCTGATGTCCTGACCACATCCCAGACCATTACATGAGGATCTATGAGTGTGGAGTTCAGGTGTTCCGATGAGGAGAAAAGATGGACAATCACCATTCTAAGCATCCCTTATGCACAGAATGCTAGTGATGTATGACTCACAAGCTAGTGGTATTGTCAGGGAGAAGTTAAGGTCTATAAACCTTATCATGCTATCCTCTTAAGCGCATTTAATCACTCTCCCCACTGCCCTTAGCTAAAAACTAAATTCCTTAGCATGCTATTTAGTTTTCCTTACATCTCATTAAATCACTTATTAATTTTAATAGATATTACTTGCGCATGATAAATAATTCAAAAAGTATGAAAGAATATACTTTGAAAAAAACCAATACCTTCCTTCCATCAATTTCTCGACTCTCCAATCGTTATCCCACCTCCACAGGCAACCAATGTTCCTAGTGTCCTTTACAGAATATTTAATGTACATATTTTTTCCTTTTGTAAATGAGATTGGTGGAATACTATAACAGTGTTTTACTTTATGTCATCTTCACCTAACAATATATTTGGGAAATACATGCATTTTAATATACAGAGAGATGGATAATACTTTAAAATATAGTTGCATAGTGTTCCATTATATGCATGTAAAATAATTCATTTAGTGAAAACCCAGTTTGAGTAGTTTCCAATCTTTTGCTGTTGCAAACATAGTTACAACAAAGAGTCTTTCAGGTGTCACTTTGTGCAGATGCCAAAAAGATATGTGCATTTTGCATTTTGATAAGAATTGCCAAATTACCTTCCACTGAGGCTGTGCCTATATAGATTCCTACATAGGAATACCTATTCCCCACACCCTCTCCAACATAGTATGTTAGTCAAGTTTTTGATGTTTTTCCAATGTGTGTTTATCTCAATATGAATGAGAGTAAATGTTTTTTGAAGTGTTGAAATGCCATGTGTATTTTTTTCCTCTGTGAATGACCTATCCATTATTTTTACTGAGCTCTTTTCTATTTTACAGTTTTCTAAAATATTAACTAAAATCCTAAGAGAAAAACCTTGTTAGTTTGATTAGAAAGAGTGTGGTAGAGCAAATCTGAGTGTATATTTACAAAGCTAACAAGGATGGGGGGAAAAGTCCTCGCAGGCTCTGATCACAGGTGGCTTTCTCCTACTAGAAGCCCTGCATGTCACAGGTGGCAGAGAGAGAAGACAGTGAGCAGATGCTTTCTTGGTTGAAGAGCTACTCTGACCTGTCAATAGCCACTCTGGAATGAATATCTTCCAGAAAAATACACAGTCAAAATGTTATTTGAATACCAAAGAAACCATAGTTATTTTTTTGAGCCAGGCTTTCTCTGTTTGACCATACACTAGCAGAAACCAAACTGAAAACCGTAAATAAGGGAGATTTTAGATAGAGAGTGCTATTGTTTTTATGTTCCCATATAAAGTCTAGGCCTGAGGTAATAATAGCAAAGTGGTCGAATTTATTTTCCTGTGAATCTATAATAAAATGTAATTATGCCTTTATTCCATAGAACTAACAATATAAACAATTATGAAAATAAAGTACGTGATTTGTGAGAAAAATATTTATTTAAGCTATAAATGTTATATGCTTATAGAGAGAAATATTGCTTAGGGATTGTTTTAAAACAAAATTAGGCATAATTAATATTTTATCAATTTTTGTTTGTCACAATGGGTGATAATGTACCATCTCTTTGTGTTAAACCTGTATGTAAAGGAATCTTCATGGACGGATTTTTCAAATTTGATCATGAATATATATATATATATATATATATATATATATATATATATATATATACACACATATATGTGTATGTATGTATGTGTGTATATATATATATATATATATATTTTTTTTTTTTCTTTTCTAATTTAATTTAATTTAATTTAATTTAATTTAATTTAATTTAATTTTTGCCAAGGTGCCTAAAAATGAGAGTGAGCGATCTTAGCAGTTAGGATGAAATGGAAGCTGAAATTCAAATTTGATGTGTCAGCCATCTCCTGAGAGTGAGATTGTGTAATTATTCACCGAGTTCTTAGTTGAGGCCATTTCTCTTTATGCTCTTTTTTCTCTTTAGGCTTAACTTGTTTTCCACTCAATTTAATATTCTTCCTTAAGTGACCAGTTTACATTTTTCATGGAAAGAAACATGTCAGTAAGATCATTGCACTATTGAAATAATCATAAATTTTCTCGTGAAGTTTCAGTCTCCGTGTTATGTAGGGAATAATAATTATTTTTTATTCCTTTCTTAGGCCAATTTTAAATTTTTTTGGAAGACCAAAAAATAATATGTTCACTCTTAGCTCTCTATTTGTTATTTTATTTTTCTTCCACCTACTTATTAAATGTATACCTTTCTTAGTTTAGTTCACAGTTTTCCTCTCACTCTATATATTTGAGTCATGTTACAGAGTTGTAAAATTCATTTATGCTACACCTCAGATGTGCAGAGAAATTGTAGTTCCCCAGACTCCCATCTGCTAGTTAAAGGGAAATTATATCTTACTTATATTTGTGTTAAAATTTGGTGTGACTGAGAAGTGTTAATAGTCTCTAAGGTATCACGTATTCTGAGGATATAGCAAAAAATCTAGTCTTCTGAAATTCTGTGCCCTTTACAGCTTATTTTACAAGATATGGATAGGGATGTGTCTCATGAGATGCCCTGGTAAAGGGGATAGGGGATGGGTCATGGTCACGAGGCAGGCTGTGCCCGAGCCCTTCCTGTTTCCTGCCAATTCTGTTATCACTGATACAGAGAGTCACTGGTTTTCACATCACTGCAGGGATTCACCGGCACTGTAGACACCTCTAAGGGTTGTTTGTCTTGTGACCCCCTTTGGCTCTGATTAGGTGACATATCCTTTTGTCCAAACTTTTTGGGAATGTACCTGATTCTTTTTTTGATCTACACAAAAGGTATTTCTTTGTGACATCCCTTTTCTAGGTCCACATGGTTGCCTGAGGTCCAGAACCTCAGTTGCTTTCATTCTGCTTAATGGGCATGGCGATATTTTCTAGGGCTGGGAGCCCTCACAAGTGGGGTCAGTCCTTCCTAGACACAAAAAATGTCCATTACTTCTCACTCCAAACATCTCGCCAGTGTGCTGCAAAGGAATGGGTCTGGTCCTTACTATTTGCAGGTCTTTCAGAGTTATGTTCCTTCCCTAGGTTTTGGGTAATCTACTCCTTTTTTGAGAGAGTTCCCCCTCTCTTTCCTCAAATATACCTCTTCCCTCTGGACTCATCATCCTAGGCTTCTGGCAAAATCTTCCTAATGACTTCTATATACAAACTGCTTTTTTGACATCTCTAAGTCTATTAGGTCACTTACATATAATTTGGGGAAAATTAAACTTTTCACTAATTCTTCCTCATTCCCAACTTTTTCCTAGATGTCCTGGATAGCTTCCTGACTCCCCTCCTAATCTTGATTCATGAATTGCTCATGCCAAACACCAAGATATTTGTCCGTTGTTTTTTTTTTTTTTTTTTTTTTTTTCCCTTCACTCTTCAACCCTGGACCATATCCAGTATATCAGCAAGTACTATTAGCTTTACCTCTAAAACATAAACCCAGTCTACCCATTTCTCTCATCTCTTCTCTCAATTATACTAATCACTTCCTTTTTCCTGACTGGCCATCCACCCAGTATTCAGAGTGGTATAAATCACACCATGTCTCTCCCCTTTTAAAATCCTTTAGGCCTATCATACTTAGGAGAAAATCCTAAATTTGTTCACCTGGACTACTTATTACTCACTCCATGTTCTTGTCCTTGCCTCCTTTTGTATCTTCATCTTAGGTCACTCTATCTCTTACCTGTTATGCTTCAGGAAGAACTTTCTGTTCCTCAAACACAGTGGTTTATTCCTAGCCCAGGAATTTTGCACTAGGGATTTCCACTTCCAGGAAGGCTATACTCCCACACTTGGCATGGAAGAGTTGCCTTCATTCTTTTATTTAAATGCCAGCTTGCATGTCATCATCTCCTAAGGACCTTCTCCAATCATCTAAACTAACATAACTCCATGGTCCTTGGCTATGACTTCATTTTTATTCACTGCATAATATTTAGCATTATCTTATGTTCTTCTTAGTACTGGTTTGCTTGGCTTTTTTTCCCATCTCCATGCATTTCACTCCAGACCAGGACTTGGCTCATACCCGGTACTAAAAAATTATTTGTGAGAAGAGTAAATAAATGAATAGATGAATGTGGGTATTCACAAACGAGGATTTTGTTCAAACAGCTTCTGCTTTGGCATGCATAATATCCTTGAGGGTAAGGCCTACCTACCTTTTTGGAGGGAAGAGAAGGAAAATATGACACAAATTAATATCTGAATATATTTTTTGCTCCCTGTGTCATAACCATATTTAAATAGATGAAGGAAGATGAAACTATGTGGCCCTCACATTCATAAGGCCAAAGTGGACACGAGCAAATCCCTGAACATCTCTATTCTCATTTTCTCATCTTTAGAACTTGAATAATAAATCTTACCTCACAAAGGAATTTTGAGAAGCAAATAAAATTGTTCAAGTGAAAGTGCTTTACAAAGTGTTTAAATAAAAGCTAACATTGTAACACATTGCATCCATGTCCCTGTAAGAATGGATCATAACAGAGAAAGAACGTAGATGCAGACAACTTATTTTAAAGCACAACCTCACATGAGGTTGACCAACCATCTAGGTTTGCTTGGGACTGGGGTTTTCTGTGATGTGGGCCTTTCTGTGTGGACAAACTGGGATGATGTGGTCGCCTTTGTCATTGGGCTTAGCACTGGTCAGGACCCATTGTAAGGACCCATCATCATGTTCGTGGTCCATAAATAAAAGGTATTAAGGTAAAATAAAGTGAGTATGTATGGCTGAGATATATGTGGAAACATGAGGAGTCCAGAAACCTTGACAAGTAAGGAAAGATAGAGAAGAGTCACACATCAGAGTGTGTTTGTGGAGGAGATTCTGGAAATAGGACATCATAAGTAGTTTTTCAAAAAATATTTCAGTTATGCAAGATGAATAAGTTCTAGAGATCTCCTGTACAATGTAGTACCTACAGTTAACAATTCAGTATTGTACACTTACAAAATTTTTGAGGGTAGGTGTCATGTTAATTGTTCTTACTATTGAGAAAAAAACCAAAAAAAACACAAAAAAAAGCACAAAAAATAAAACACTGAATGCTAGTGATGACTAAGTGCCAGTCACCCACTCCACTTGGTCATGGGAATACAAAAAACAAGGCAATGCAATCCCTGACTAATCATATCTCTGAATTCATCCAGTTTCCTCAATCCTATTCCATCTCAGCATAAGGTACAATTCTCACCGATTTCCTAACCTTCTCCCTAGTCTCTAGGTTTTCAGGTACTCCAAAACATGATTCATACTGCGATTCCAGTGATGTATTTAAAGTGCTAATCTAATCCTTTCACTCCTCTGTTTAATCCTTTTAAAAGAAGGAATCCATTGCTATTAAAGATTAACAAAATAGGGAGCCTACCCATGACCTAAATATCTCTCAGCCTTGTGTGCCTCATAGCCCTACATTCACTGCGGCCATACTACCTACTCCTTGGAGTTTTTAATCACTCAGGCCCTAAATCTGTTCCTCACACTCCATTAACCACTTTCCTTCCTCAACACCTTTGCAAAAGCTGTTTCCTCTGCCAGGAGTGCTCTCACCACGGCTTCACCCGCCTTGCCTGACCTACTCACAATTCAATTTAATGTCAATTTCAGTGTCACTGCCTGTAAGTAATGGGGAGACATACGGGGGAACCTCCTCGTTATCCATTCTCATATTACCTTGAGCTTCTCCTTCATTGTGCTTATTTTACCTGTAATTTAATAATTATTTGTATAATTATTCAATTAAAGCCCATAACACAACTTTAAGCATTATAAGAGCAACAACCATATCTGTCTTTTTTATCTGTTGCTGTGTGTTCCCGTATTTCTATCTCCTAGTATAGTTCTTGATACATATTAGACACTCAGTAAATATTTGTTAAATGAACAAATAAGTGAATGAATAAATGAGTGAATGAATGAGAATCAAAGAATAACTTCTGTGTTTCCCCGAAAATAAGACCTAGCCGTACCATCAGCTCTAATGCGTCTTTTGGAGCAAAAATTAATATAAGACCCGGTCTTATTTTACTATAAGACTGAGTCATATAATATAATATAATGTAATGTAATGTAATGTAATGTAATATAATATAATATAATATAATATAATATAATATAATATAATGCTGGGTCTTATATTAATTTTTGCTCCAAAAGACGCATTAGAGCTGATGGTACGGCTAGGTCTTATTTTGGGGGAAACATGGTTCTAGAAGCGCACACTCAATTAGAGAAATCTCATGTAAAATATTTATATGCAGAAAAGGTAATATATGTTGTTATTTTAATTATTTTCCACTAAGCCCCAGTGAGGAATGTAAAGCAGGAATTATTTCTGCTTTTGACAGAGAAGGAAACTGAGACTGATAGAGGTCAAAGTTGCGAGGTCAGGGTCACATGAAAACAAGAGCAGAGCCACTGCTGGAGCTGAGATCTGATTTCAAATTATATGCTTATGCCTTTGGTCTATCTTATCTCCTTTTAGGTGAGAGGAAAAGGCAAGTGGACTAACAAGTGAACAAAGACCCTGGGCAACTCTTTAGTTTAGATACACATAAGGCACTGACTATGCTATAAATCTTCCCATCTCCTCCGCCAAATGTCTGAGAGCTGCTCTTCCAGAAATAGCGCCTGCTGAGATATGAGTGATCTGTTCCTGGAGAGCTGCTTGAGAGGCTGTGTGCATGGCTGTGAATGAAATCGCAGCATCCCTGATGCTGACAGCAGGCCTCACTCTCTACCTATAGTGTGTGTTAACTCAGCACAACTGACCATTATTAAACTCACTTGCAAATCTTTTGAAGAGAAATTACTCATCTCCACCCCTACTTCAGATACAGAGGAACAAAATCTCCAGAACAGGACCAATAACTCTACATAATTTTTTCACATTCTCTAGGTGATTTTGATTATCAGTCAGATTTTGGGAATTATTATATTCACTCCTTTGATCATTACAATCCTGTGACTTTAGTTTAGATTCCAAATGAAAATGGGGAAGTGATTTGCCCAAGGTTATATGACTAGATAAATAATGCAGAAAGTACCCCAAACTCAGATGTTCTGAGTCCTAGCAGCTGACACATTCCATTATGACACACTCTTGTTTTTTTAAAAAAAACACTATATTCTATAGAAAAGGGCCATGAAGAAATTTTAATGGGGGTAGCTGAAAATAGGGTGTCACTTGGATTAAAATGCTTAGTCAGGGCCTCCCATGTATTAGGAAGTTAGTTTAGCAAGTCTCCAAAGCAGTTGTTGTCAAACCCCAATGTGGGTAGAACTGCATTGGGGTGACACACCTGGAAATTCTGATTTAGTAGAGCCTTAGGAATATGTACTTTTAATGAGCCCCAGAGGAGATTCTCATGTGAACAGTTAGGCTTAGGTGAACGTTGCTCAAAATTGCCTTCCAGTTTCATATATTGTGATTCCTTTAGAGTGGTGGTTCTCACCCTTAATTGCTCATTAAAACCAATTGGGGAATAAAAGAAAACAACACAAAACAACAACAAAAAAAACTAATGTTGAGGCCATATGCTAAGAAATTCTCATTTAATTTGTCTGGGATGAGACCTACTTAATATTTTGGTAAAGCTTTATAGGTGATTCAAATGTGAAGTGAGGGCTTTAGAAGATAGATTAATTGTTGGAACCACATGTATTAGCTTTGCCTCCAGATTAAGGCAAGAGATAAATTGAAGGAATTCTCATGACCTTTCTGCTGCCTTGGTATAAATAAATTTATACAAATAAAACTATTTTACAAAGATAGTTTAGCAGTTTGTGTGCTTGAAGATTAACATATAATCCACTACTTGAGAAACTTTTTTTTTTTTTTAAATGAAGCATAATTAAGGAGAAGACTTTCAAGAGATGTGAAGAAGCAAGTTAGCACCTGGGATTAAACAACTAAGGAAAAGAAAAATTTTCCAAATCAGCAATAGTTATATTGCTTTCACAAGAGTTATTAATTAGGTTGTTTCTATTTTAATGATAATTTAAAAAAAGTATAGCTGTGGAACCTCTGGTCGGTAATATTTTCTTTCAACAATAGCAATGGCAGTAACAACCATGAAAGAACCGTCATTTCAGATCACAAGCCATCCTATCAGTTCAGTTCTGATTGTTAAAACAGACTGCTGAGAATCAGGTCGTGTTACTTATTTAGTTTTAGTTGGAAAGAAGTTTATCTTTCCCAGAGTCATAAAGTGATTTCTTCAAAGACAGTAATTCCTTCTAGAATTGGTGCCTTGCACATTCGATGACTAAAATTATAAGCATTTCTGAATGTCAGCTATGGAATTTTATGCAAAATGCAAAGCAGAGTATGATATGGCCATTATTTTAAGGATTTACAAAAGCCTTGTAGCAACACACTTCCACATGGACAAATTATCAAGAGCACAAAATCCTAGAAATCAAGAACACTGAAGGAGTTAGTTTTAAGATTATTATTTATTAACCTCCTGATCTTGGCCAAGTTTTCTTACCAAAATATAGGGAGCACAGTAATATTTCTCCCCGATATATATATATATATATATATATATATATATATATATATATATATATGTATATATATATATATATGGTTGCTGCAAAATAATTGTGGTTTTTGCAAATTTTTAAATATATGTAAGATATGTAATATATATAACATGTTATACCGTGTTTTCCTGAAAATGAGACCTAGCCAGAGCATCAGCTCTAATGTGTCTTTTGGAGTAAAAATTAATATAAGATCTGATCTTATTTGAATATAATATAAGATGGGGTCTTTAATATAATATAATATAATATAATATAATATAATATAATATAATATAATATAATATAATATAATATATTATAATATAATATAATATATTATAATATATTATAATATAATACCTGGTCTTATATTAATTTCAGGGAAACATGGTATATAATGTATGTTGCAGATATGTTTAGTGAAGGGAGATACGTATCTGTAAACATTTTATAAACTGTAATATATTTAAGATAAAGATGTTCCTGAAATACTAGTTGAAGTTCAAATAGTTTGGGAAAATAATACTCACTATTTTCCTATCCTAGAGGTTTACAATTTATATTAGTGTATTCAAACACCTGAGAAGTGTGACAATTGAAAAACTTGTTCAACTTTAACCAGTTTCCAAATCAATTCATGCTTACTTTTCATATCGGTCAATATAGGAACATAGGTTTCTTTAGAACAAATTGGATCAATTTACACTTAGAAATCTGTGGTGATCACATAAAACAATATAAAAATATCAATAGAAAATGAGGGAAGGAGTCTTGTAGTTAGGTGGACTATAGAAAGCTTAGAGAGGAATTAGGTCTTGAATGATATGACCTAATTATTTAATAGTAAAATTATTTATTAAGTAGCTATATATATTTACTGAGCATATACAATATGGAGGAAGGTATTGGGGATTATGGGGTTACACTATTAATCTTAATCAATTTAGGATCTAAAAGGTGAAATAAGGTACAACCATAATACAAAGTGGCATTTAAAAAAGAAATACAATGGTGAATAACTTGGTAGAATTTCAGGAGCAAAGTTGCATGTATAAACAAGTATCTATTTACCCATTAAACTGTTCTGATAATATTTACTTTACATCAAGCTTAATACTTATTTCTTTAAATTAGATAAAGAATATTAGGCCATCTTTCTACATTTGTTCAGAGTGCTCTGTTCTCTTTATATGCAACTATCATCTTTAATCAATTAAATATATATAAAATTAAAATGTAGGAGAATAATATCTATTGTGTGCCTAGAAAATCAGCTTAAAACAACTTCTTTGGAACAGATTATTGAGAAGTTAAATAATCACTGAGGTCTACATTTCATACTCGATTCACTCTTGCAACCTCACTGTAAATATTTTTGTCCTTAGTATCTAATTTTAGATCTACTTCAGAGCAGACAAAATCGATAGAAGTACTTGTTAAATTTTTAAATGTGGTATAAATTATTATCATCATAACATCTTATGCTACTCTTTTACAGAAAGCTTTTAGTAGGAGATAGAATGACTTTTCCCTTCCTTAATCCAGTGAATCTCTTCTCTACCTCTAAAACGTAAGTCACTGAGGAGGACGATATTTATATATAAAGTGTCAATCAGGGTGGTATTTATAGTTCTGATTCTGTTCTTCTAAACTTAATGATCTATTTGCTGTGAAGGTGTCTTAACTCGAACTGCTCTAATAAAATACTGTAAGCTGGGTGGCTATAACCCACAGAAATGTACTTCTCAGATTTGGAAGCTGGAAGGCCAAGATCAGGGTGCCAGCATGGTCGAGTTCTGGTGACAACCTCTTTTGGTTTGTAGATGGCTGATTTCTCCTTGTATCCTCATTTGTCAGAGAGGATGAGAAAGCTCAACAGAGTCTCTTTTATAAAAGCACTAATCCTATTCGTGAGGGCTCCACCCTCATAACCTAATTATCCCCCACCTCCTAATACCATCACATTGGGGTTTAGGAGTTTCCATATATAAAATGGGAGGGACCCAAATATGAGTCCATAACAGAAGGTTATTGACTGAATGAGCCCTGGAGCCATGGAGTCAGAGCATCTGAGTTCCAGCCACAGCTAATACGTGTGATCTAGAATAGCAGTTGCACCTGATTAAATTTCTGATCATCCATCCTCAGTCTCCAAGGTATGTCCTCCTTATGTGCTGGTCAAAGTGGAAAGTTAAAAAGGATGTAATATCATAACCATTGAATTTAAAAGTAAAATGGTGACACTAACCTCTTTTTTACGTTATTGTGGTATAGCTTTTGCATTATTTTTGATAGGGAAAGAGAAAGATTCAAGGACTTCCACTTGAATATTTGTACTGCATTAGCCCAATGAAGTAATGCTAACTGTTATAATAGATAAATGCCAGCTTACACAGTAAGAATTTATTGTCACTCATGTCACAGTCCAGGGTGGGTGTTAGTAGTCAGATGGCTTCACCATAAGAGACACTAGGACCTGGAGTTTCCCCCCTGTAACTCTACTCCTTTAGACCCTCTTTTGATTTAGCTAGCATATGGGGAAAGAAAGAGAACAATAAAGAGGTTGTGCTAGAGGTTTTTATGTCTCAGATCTTGAAATAGAATGCTCATATTTTCTTGGCCAGAACTCAGTCATATAGCCAAAATTGCCTGCAAGAGAAATATAGTCCAACTATGTACGCAGGGATTAAAGGGAAACTCAAACTAGAAAAATCACCTAGTCAGAATTCACTTCAGGGTCCACATTGCATTTACTTGTCATGAATTATACTTTATTTTTTACATATATGTTCATCTGTGTGAGATCCTTAAAGGCAAATAATCCATACTCAATAATGTAAATACATAACAAAGTATTTGGAAACATAGGTATTAGATTAATAATTGTGGAATGAATAAACCCTGCAAGCTTTTCAAGAACAGATCTTTATTTAATCCTAATTACTAGTACTATAGCTCAATTGGTACTCAAGTTTGCTTTTTTAGTAACTTGTTGAGCAATGAATGAAATTGAAATATATAAATTGAGTACCACTCATGGCATACATGATACAAATCTAGCAGAAAAGAAAGCCAGTTCCTTTTTATCACTTTTAAAATGTATGTTACCTTTGAAATGGGGAGAGAATATATTAATAGATAAAGAGAAAATAAAGTGAAGCATCAGGAATACCTTAGGGAGATGGTTTTGAATCTCATTTTGAAATGTGTTCTTGGCATGGGTTAAGAGAAGAGAAGGAGGTGATTTTTGCAGAGGATGGTGGTGTATAAAGCCACAGAAGTATAAGACTGGCACATGGGCACGAAAGCTAGTAGGAAAGAAAACAGGATCTTTCTTTTTTGAAATCAGTAGGCAGGAAAAGTTTATTAAAGACCCTTATCCATTTTCTGAGTACTAAATAAATAGAGTTTGTGAGTAATAAATTTCTGTCTGACTTTGTTTGGATTTTGCATGATAGAAACTTGCTGTATTTATTCATTTACTCTTTCATAGTATTTCGGATGTATAAGAAGTCCATAATCATATAAAATAATTGTATTGGAGTAGAGGGAAATAGATTCAGAAATAATAATTCAGGGTAAAATATGGATTTTCTTCTTAATCATGTGGCTACTATAGGAAACTATACAGTTAATTTTGAGATCTATAGACTAACGCACAATTTGCTTGGTTAATTAATTTCAGAGGTGTATCAATTGCATCATTCGTTTTTTGAATTATAACACTTTTTAGTTATTGATTTATAGAATATATTCATGATGCAAGTTATTTTGGGGGTGGGCATAATTGTCAATTACTCTCCTTTTATTGTGCCAAGTACATAGTAGTATTTTTACTTTTGCATTGGTATGCACAATTTCTTGCCTAGCTAAGTACATAATTTTCTGATAACTCTCAAAATTTTGGATTTTGTTTCTAAGTGTCTGGAAATCTCTGTTTTTTTCTAGAATGTAATTGTTCTAAATAGAATGAGATTTTAACTTAAGCTTGGTGTTTATCTTGGTAAAAGGGATTATCACACAGTGCAGAAAGGAGTTCAATACTTAATATGGCTATTTTCCTTCTCCTGATACTTTAATTCTCCTTTAAATGATCAGTTGAGCAGGCAGGAACCAAAGACTAGCTGTCATAGTATTCCCCCGTAGTTTGAAAGTCAAAAGCACAGCTAACAAAAACAGCCAGGTAGTATGTTAGAACGTTAAAATATTAGATCAATATTTCTTCATATTTTAATAATGAAAACATTTTAGGTACTAGAAGACCCTCTGAAAGGCATCCTTTTTGAAATGGTAATATTTCTGAAGAAAATGTAGATGCGTATGAGGTTGTGTTACAGTTGCCATTGCTTGCATTAAAATATTTTCAAATGTGTTTGATTTGGGAACATGTTTAGTCAGAAGCATAAGTTTAGTTGTGTGGCATGGTAACAGAACCTTTCAAGTTTGATCAGCTGACAGCTTAAAACATACAAATCAAACTCCTCATTATCTCTTCCACTACTATTTCCCCATTCGGCATCCTTTGTCTTTTTTATGGCATCATAATCTGTGCACTTGCTCAGATTAAATCCACAGTGTTGGTTATCTACATATTGGGACACACTAGACAACTCGCATATTTTACTTGTGTCTAATACAGTTGTGTGCTGCACAGTGATGTTTTGGTTAATGACGGACCATGTATATGAATGTGGTCCCGTAAGATTATACTGGAACTGAAAAATTCCTATCACATAGTAACCTTGCAGCTGTCAGAATGCTGTAGCGCAGTGCATTACTCATGTGTTTGTAGTGATGGTGGTGTACACAAGCCTGTAGTGCTGCCAGTTGTATAAAAGTATAGCACGTACAATTATGTACAGAATATAATACTTGATAATGAAAATACACTATTATGTTATTGGTGTATATATTTACCATACTATCATTTTTATCATTATTTTAGCATGTACTCTGCTCATAAAAAAAAATCTTTGTTATAATACGGTATGCCATATTATGCCAGCAACTGCCTTATAAATCTCATTTTTACCATGTCTCTTGATTGCATTATTTTCTCTTGTGCTTGATTTTATCTCATGTTGTTTTGGTCATCATGGCCCCTAAGCATAAAACATCCATTGCTAATGTTGCCAGGAAGAGGCCACATTGAGTGATTGACCTGGAAATGAAATTAAAAGTGATTAAGGACTACGAAAGTGGAAAATTGGTGATGGCTATTGTTTGCCATTCAGGCCTGTCCTATTCCATCATAGCTATGATGTTGAAGAACAAGAACAGAGTGATGGGCGCTATTGAAGAATCTGCTTCATGGAAGGTGAGTAGACTTAAAAAAATTCAAAAGGGCCTATATCATACATGAAGAAACTTCTAATTACCTGGATTGAAGATCAGACACAGAAATGTATCCATCTTGGCACCATGACAATTATGACCAAAGCAGATAGTTTCTTTACC
Organism: Rhinolophus sinicus; assembly: GCF_057876585.1. NCBI lineage: Eukaryota > Metazoa > Chordata > Mammalia > Chiroptera > Rhinolophidae > Rhinolophus > Rhinolophus sinicus. The sequence continues at coordinate 43,992,982 of NC_142515.1, forward strand.
ATGTTCAAAGAAAAGTCTGGACCCAACTGCAATGTTCAATTGACTGCTGGCTCTGTCTGGTTTAAATGATTGGAAAAGTCATTATTCATTAGGTAAGTTCAAAGTGAGTAGTGAGTCCTCAAGTTCTGATGTGGAGGCAGCTGAAGAATTTTTGGAAACTCTAGTTCGATGGAGGAGAAAAATTACTTGCCAGAGCAAATATTTAATATGGATGAAACCTCCCTATTCTGGAAATGGATGCCTGAGAGGACTTTGATCCGTAAAGAGACCAATGCAATGCCAGGTTTCAAGGCTTTTAAGGATAGGATAACAGTCTTTCTTGGGGACGATGTTGCAGGCTATCGATGGAAACCCTTTGTGATCTGGCACAGTGAGAATCCCAGGGCCTTCACTATACCAACAAGTACACACTACCAGTGTACCACAGGAGCAATAAGAAGTCATGGATGACCCAGCTCCTCTTCCAGCATGCCCTCCTTGCTACGCCAGTGAAATGAGAGGTATTGTTTGGAGAATACCTTTCAAGATTTCGCTTATTGTTGATGTTGCTCGTGGACATCCTCCCTTTACTGGTAATCTTCCTCCCAGTATCAAAGTGGTGTTTCTCCCTCCAAACACCATCTCTTTGATCCAACCAGTGGATTAAGGAATTACAACAGCTTTTGAGACCTACCTGAGGAGGACCTTTGTCTAGGCTATTGCTGTAACTGAGGAGGACACTGAAAAGACACTGATGCGATTCTGGAAGGATTACAACATCTATGAATGAAGTGAATAAATGATTCCTTTCTGTTTCTCATATCTAATTATCCCGTTAAGTTTTATTAATGTCACTTTTGAAATACAGACATTTCTTGGTTCCAGACCACTACAATAAATATATCAATAAAACAAGTCACACATTTTTCCCCAGTACATACAAAAGTTATGTTTGCACTGTACTATAAGTGTGCAATAGCATTGTCTAAAAAATCAATGTATAATGCATACCTTAATTAAAAATACTTTATTGATATTCAGTAGGTTGTAATCTGGTGAAGGGTCTTGCTTCGATATTGATGGCTGCTGACTGATCAGGGTGGTGGTTGCTAAAGTTGGGGTGACTGTGGCAGTTTCTTAAAATAAGACAACAATGAAGTTTGCTGTGATGATTGATTCTTTCTTTCATGAAAAATTTTTCTGTAGCATGCAATGCTGTTTGACAGCATTTTATCCACAGTAGAACTGTTTTCAAAATCGAAGTCAATTCTCTCAAACCCTACCACTGCTTTATCAACTAAGTTATGTAATAGTCTAAATCCTTTGCTGCTTCACCTTGCACTTTTATGTTACGGAGATGGCTTCTTAAACCTCAAGAAACAACCTCTGCTATGTTCAAACTTTTCTTCTGCAGCTTCCTCACCTCTCAGCGTTCATACGCAAAAGTGAAGAGAGTCAGGGCCTAGCTCTGGATTAGGCTTTGGCTTAAGGGGATATTATGTTTGGTTTGATCTTCTATCCAGACCCCTAAAACTTTCTTTATATCAGCAATAGGCTGTTTCACTTTCTTATCATTTGTGTGTTCACTGGAGTATCATTTTTAATTTTCTTCAAGAACTTTTCCTTTGCATTCACAACTTGGCTAACTGTTTGGAACAAGAGGCCTAGCTTTCAGCCTGTTTCGAATTTAAACATGTCTCCCTCATTAAGCCTAGCTTTTGATTTAAAGTGAGAGACGTGTGACTCTTTCTTTCATTGAACACTTAGAGGCATTGTAGGGTTATTAATTGGCCTAATTTTAATATTGCGTCTTAGGGAATAGGGAGGTCAAAGGAGAGAGTGAGAAATGAACGGCTGGTTGGTGGGACAGTCAGAACATACAAAACATTTATCAATTAAGTTTGCTGTCTTACAGGGTTGTGGTTCGTGATGCCCCAAAGTTATTATAATAACATCAAAGATCACTGATCACAGATCGCCATAAAAATATAATAATGAAAAGTTTGAAATACTGTGACAATTATTAAAATGTGACACAGAGACACAGAATGGGGAAATGCTGTTGGAAAGATGGCGCTGAAAGACTTGGTCAATGCAGGTTTGCCACAAACCTTTAATTTATAAAAAAAACAACACAGTAGCTGTAAGGTGCAATAAAGTGAAGTGCAATAAAACGAGGTATCTCTGCACTTCTCTTATCTATGACAAGCCGTTCATTCCCAGGCCACAAAGCTAGTTTATGTTTTTATAAGCAATTGGACACTTGAGTGAGATTTATCTCCTTTTCATCTTTCCTACCCATTCCCTCTCTAGTACATCTTTCATAATGCTATCAAAGCACTCTTCATGAGAGACCTCTGAATTTGCCATTCCCTTGCGCAAATACCCTCCCTCGCCCTAATCTATGCAGGACAAGATACATGCCTCTGTGATAGTTTTAGCATGTTATCCAAGGTCCTCCATCTGATCTCAGAAAAGCCAGCCTTTTTTTCATTTTGTTTTAGTATTTCCACTCATGCATATGACATTCTGCCTAAATCAGAAATTATTATTAATTTATTTCTACACAAACTAGTGTATCTACACTACTCAAATGAAAAGGAATGGACTTCCAATACATATAGTAATGTGGATGAAACTAAAATGCATTATACTTAGTGAAAGAAGCTTGAACAAAAAGGCTACCTAGCATATGATTTTGTTTATATGACACTCCTGCAAGGCAAAAATATAGGGACAAAACACAGATTACTAGTTGCCAGGTGCTGGGGGTTGGGGCGGAGTTGACTGCAAAGGGGCATATAAGAATTTGATGGCTAATGGAACTGTTATTTATCTTGATTATGGCGGTGGTTACATGACTGCATATGTTTGTTAAAACTGCATTTTACTGTATGTAAAGTTTATCTTAAAAATAGATATAAATGTTTTAATACACTTTCTATGGAAATGTTATTTTCAATGTGGCCCCTTTAGAATGGAGGTTATATAAAATCAAATACAAATTTTATAATTAAAGTATATAACTTTGTTAAGATTTTTAAAGCTCCAGAGACATATTTTACCCTTGATTTATTTCATATGTAACCCACTGGGGAGTCGTGATGGTGGAATGTCAAATACTTGTAAAAATTTTCAAACACGTTTTAGAGTTTTGATTATATAGAAGAAGAAAGATTATGTTATGAACTATATTTTACCAAAAGGGTTGGCATTCAAAATAAATAATCTTAGAACTTCATTTAGGCTAAGAGTTTTAATTTATCATACTGCTATTTGTTATAAACTTATTTGAAAAAAAATAGATAAATGTGTATATTGAAAAAGAATTCTTTTCTAAAGAGAATTTCCACTCATTCTGAAATAGCAGTTCAGCATTTATATCTGACAGTTCTATTTATCAATATACTGTGGCATTTAGTAAAAATGACTAGGGATGCAGAGACATTTTGCCATGAGTGGAAATTGCAATTTATTTTTATGTAAGTTATTCAGTCTTATTACCGTGTTCTCTTTCTGAGAATATAATGAAATGAAAGAATCTGTAAGCTTTAAGTGGTGTAGTAAACCAAAAGGTTACTTGTTTAACAGGAGAGTACCTCAAATGCCATTGGTGACCCTTTTAAATCCTTTCATAGACTTTTAATTTCTTTTTGCATAGTATCAAGTACATTATTTATCAATAATCTTGCCAGAATATAAGCTACATTAAGATAGGACCTTGTTTCTTTTGTCCATCATTGTATGCTGGAACAGTACCTAACATTTTAAACACTTGAAAGCAATTTTTGTTTCCTGTTTTTAGATTAATGGAGAAAATTTGCTATTATATTTTATCTCCATAAATTGATTACCAGTTATATTTTCTTGGGATTGCAGTATGCATATTTAACTTATCTCAGTATAACTTTAAATATTACACCAATTGACACACAGTGTAAGGAATTTCAGTGGCATATTTCCATTTCCTCTCTTCTATCTTTTGCATTATAGTTTACACACATTTTAATTTTACACATGTTAAAAAAACTATTGTGTTATTATGTTTTCTTTTATAGTCAATTATATTTTAAATGATTATAGACAAGAAAAAATATTTTTATTACTGTCATTTTTACCATTTCTGGTGCTCTTCATTTCTTTGTGTTCATTCAAATTTCCAAATCTGTCATCATAATTTTTATTTTTGTCTGAAAATTTTTTTTTATCATTCATTGTACTTTTGGTCTGCTAGCAATGTATTTTCTGTTTTGGTTGATCTTTCATTTTCCAAAGACATTTTTACTAGGTATAGAATACTGCTTGATTTTTTTTTTTCCTTTCAGTACTTTAAAAATACTGCTACACTGTCCTGTGGTTTATATATTTTCTGACAGGAAGTCAGCTGTAATTTTTTTTGTCTTTCTTTGTTTCTCTATGAAGTATATCTTTCTTCTCTGTTTTCCTTAAGGAGTACAATTTTTCTTGTGTTTTAGCAATTTTGTTATGCTGGTTCTAGGTCTTTATTTTCCTATGTCCTCTTTATTCTGTTTGGGCGTTCTTTGAGCTTCTTTGATTTATGGTTTGTTGTCTTTCATTAATTTTCTAAATTCTCAGCCAGGATCTCTTCAAATATGTCTATAGCCCAGTTCTCTCTCATTATCTTCTGGCATACCAATAAAACATACCTTAGACTCTTTTCTTTCTTTCTTTCATTCTTCTCTTCATGCTTCAGTTCAGGCAATTTCAATTTACTTATCTTCAAGTTCACTAATCTTTTTTCTCAGTTGAATCTATTGTGCTAATGTATCCATAGAGGAAATTCTTCATTGCTGATATGGTATACACATATTTCTATTTCTAGCATTATTATTTGAATTTTTTGATAGTTTCCATATATCTCTTGATATTCTCCATCTATTTCTGCATCTTCTCCACCTTTTCCATTAGCTCTATTAGCATATTAATATAGGCACTTTAAAATCCTTGACTGATATTTCTAACATCTAGGTAATCTCTGAAACAGGTTGTGTCAACTGCATTATCTCTTGAATTAAAACAGTTTTTGTCCTCTTCCTTTTTGTGTGTCTTGCAATTTCATATTGAATGCCAGACATCAGCTATTGAAGAACAGTGAAGACTCAGGTTGATAATATTTCTACTTAGACAAGGGTATGCCTCTTCCTTTTTAAGGAAGTTAGTCTAGGAAATTGAGTCACTCTACTCAGTAGCTGTCCTGGGCTTTGGTTTTGTTCTTGCTATCATCACAGATGATATGTACATTCTGTATACCACAGACTCTAAATTTCCCCAGTGGTGGGATATTGAGTCATATTTAGTATGGGGTCTGGTATGGTGGTGATTCTCATTATTCTTGTTCAAACCTCAACTTTCAAGATGCATTCTCCAGAGATATGGTCTCTATGTATATTTTTCTACCATCTGGGTAATTGTAAGTACTGTTGCTTGATACTCTGTACTAGGTTTGTGGTGGTGGTAGAATGTGGGCTGTCAGTTCTCCTGGCCCATCCTCAGTCCGAGGAAATCCTTAGTACCTGGGATTCATGTTTGGACCCTGCACTAAGTTCTTCCAAACCCGTTCCATGGTTTATTGCAATTGTTCTTATTTCTATTTTAGAGTGGCTGTGATAAAAACACTCACACAAACAAACAAACAAACAAACAAAAACTGTGGTGGGGAAGGTGAGACATAAAGTGAAGTTTACTGTATACATGGGGACATGAGAAAAATAGAAGCATTTAACAAGAGTCATAAGTGGACTCTTGTGAATGAATTTAAGTCATGCTTAAGAATCTCAAGTACTTTTGAAACATTAGTATTTTGTTGTCTCAAAATATATTAATAAAATTATCAAAAGAACAGGATGTTTCAGGGATAGCAGTACTGTACTTATGAAAGCAACAGAATCCCAAGATGAATCTCTTGGTTGGAGAGAATTTTTAAGATTGTGGGTGGCTATAACCCTCAGAAAGTCATGTGTGGGAAGTGTTTGTGAGCTATGACATTAGAAACAAACAACAGAAAGGAGGGATGGATAAATTAATCCAAATCTCAAAGACAGCTATTTTATTATATTAAAGTAAGATTGGCTGTTCCTTTAATTTGGCCCTCCCATTGTTTGTTGTATGCATATCTGGGCCTTGGCATGTGCATTTCAGTCTCTCAAATTCTTTTTCTTTGTCCATGAACTAAAAGCACACCTACCTTGAATCGAGGCATAAGGGGAAAACCTTGGAATATCATTATTATAAATATTGGCTTCTCTGCCATAAATATATGTTTAAGTTATTTATCACAATGTAAAAATATTACCCCAGAACTTACTGGCTTAAAAAAAAACTTACGTGTTATTTCTCAAGATTTTGTATTCTGGAATTCAGGGAGATTCTTCTATTCCATGTGGCACTGGCTCAGATCACTCAATCACCTACATTTACTGTGTACCGAAAAGTGTAAAAAAAGCTTTACTGACATGTTTGGCTGCTCATTTTCGCTCCACTTGGGCTTTCTTTTCATCTGTTTTCTTCTCATTTAGTAACACAGTACAATTTTCTTTATAGCATAATGGTTGGCTTCTCTAGAGAGAGACAGCAGAACTTGTCAAACCTCTTATGGGCTATGCCTGGAAGAGGCACAGCAACATTTTTGCTATAGTCTACTAATAAAGTTACAAGGACAATCCAGATGCAAGGGGAGGGGAAGTAGACTCTGCATCAGGCATTTGATGGGTATAACAGTATGTGTGTTGAGGAGAGAAAGAATTAATGGCAGCTATCTTTTAAGACCATACACTAGAAAGAGAAAGTAACTCTGACAAAAATAAAATTGGCTCACACCGCAGGTGAGCAGGTCCTTGGAAGAACCTCAGTCTTTACTCCCCAAATTGCTTCAGGGAACATTCTAGAGTTCTCCTTAATTGAGGAAGGGATGAGCAAAGGAATCAATGAGTTACAACTGTAGCAGAAGAATAGACACTGTTATATTCAGTAGTTTTGTGTAGAATATTATCATATAGGCCCATTTAGCAGTCTGAGAGTTCTCAGTAGCCTATTTGCATATAATTCATAACCTACTGTGATGGTTAATTTTATGTGTCAACTTGACTGGGCTAAGGGGTGCCCAGATAGCTGGTAAACCTTTATTACTTGATGTGTCTGTGAGGCTCTTTCCAGAAGAGATTAGCATTTGAATTGGTAGACTGCCCAAATCAGATGTCCCTCTCCAGTATGGATGGGAATCATCCAATCCACTGTAGGCCTGAACAGGAAAAAAAGAAAGGGTGAATTCACTCCTGCAGTTTAAGGGGGGACATCCATCTTCTCTTGCCATTGGACATTGGCAATCCTGGTTCTCATGTCTTCGGACTCAGACTGAATCACACTACTGGTTTTACTGGTTCTTCAGCTTGCAGACAGCACATCATGGGAATTCTGGGCCTCCATAATTGCATGAGCCAATACTTATGTCTCTATCATTGCCTCTGTGTCTGTCTCTTTCTCTCTCTCTGTCTGCATGTATACACACACACCACACACATCCTATTGATTCTGTTTCCCTGGAGAAACTTGACGAATACACCTGCTTACCAACCAATTCTTCTTTTATTAAGGACTGATTAAAAAGCTTTTACCATATTGTATGGGCTTTTAAATCTATTCTAGACATTAGATTGCAGTTTAACACTAAAGTTTAACACATAATTTCATGATTCACTCCTTAATTTTTATACATCTTCTGTATAGGCTGTCACCCTGGCATGCTAAGAAATATGAAGTGAAACAATACCCAGGTGCTGATTTATTCAGTGTCGCTTGTCCTATCTACATATGAGACAGAGTTCATCGTTATCAACATGTATCTTGTTTTGTGTGTTTGTTTCTCCACTGTGTCCAGAACAGTTGCTAATCATTTGTTCTCAGATGGATTTACACCAGTGTTGCTAGGTAATGTAGCAGATGTTTCAGGAATAGTCCTTGAAACTAGAGATTCACTTAAATTGGAGTATGTGGTGATGATGATAGAACATGTAATTTTACTTGCAATAGGACTAGAAAAATTAAAATGTAGAATAAAAAGTTTCTCTGTAAGAGAAACTTTTGAATTTAAGAGACTAAGTGTAATGTCTCTCAAAAGGCAATTATTCCTTCAATCTATTAATTGACTTTTAGTGATTGTTTAGGCTATGACAATAAATCCCCAGATTATACTGGGGATAACATAAAATTTCTTTTGTTTCATTTGATTTTGTTAGTATTTAAGCCTTGTACCACCTAAATTTGATCAAGTTGGTTCAAATTGTACCTTCAGTAGAAAAGATAATTGGGTGAAATGCTATGCTTGCTGGTGGATTTTGACACTTTAAAAGGACATAAAATGATGCCTGTCTGAGAATTGAGTACATGACCTAACAGATATCCCTTTTGATTATACATGTGTTTTTTTTTTCCTTTTGTTAAGCGCCTGTTTTGATATTTAACAGTGTCTTGAAAATAATACATATTCTTTAAATATCTATGGAGTGATTACTTAAGAAACAGAATATCAATTTCTTTGTATCGTGTGTTATATAAAAAAATGAGATGATAATACCTCTGGGGGAAGATTATAGAAATCCATTAGAAAATAACCATCTCATATCAGGGAATCTTTTTAGATTTACCATTACAGCAACCTCACAATAACTGTGAGAAAGAATTTTGAAAAACATTGCTGATGGTTTTGTAACCAAAGGTAACCTCTTTTGCTGACTGTGTTGCCCTTTAGCAGAGGTTGGAAAGGTGGGGTAAGGGAAGGGTGGTAAGAGAAAGGGCGCTGGAAATTACTGAGAAATTATAACTCTAAGATTCTACAATTCTAAAATATTTAAAACAAAACAAACAAAAAATTATTAACGGGTCTCTCAGATGAGTACTATTAATATCAACTAATTATATTTTATTTGTTTACATTTTAAAATAAAACATTTTAAGTTAATGTTCATCCCCCAAGTTTATGTTTTTAAAGTTACCATGCTGTATTATTTTGAAAGATTTGATGTTGGATTTAAATTTAAGAGAACCATACATGCTACTGTAGATTGCTTTAAAAACTGAAGCATAATTGAATTTGATATGGAAAAGAGATGAAGACTTTATTTTCTAGCTAACATCTAGTTGATTGCATATAGGTGTTTTCTAAAACAGTTTTTCTCCCCCTGAAATTGCAGGAGGTGAAAAGTAGGGTCTGTCATATTTTATCTAGAAATACTGGAAGAAGGAAATTGGCTGATCTATGAAAAAAATGTTTGTCACTAGATCATTTTATTGAAATGCCATTTCAGGGATCAGATACTTGATCTTTAGTCCTGTTTTTATCCACATATATATGCAAATGAAAAGAACATGAAACCTTTTCACTTACTGTTTTCCAACATCTAAATGCAAACTGTTTCTTTGAGTCCATCCGCTTTTCTTTTCCAGCTGCCTTAATCTTTCATGAAATTTAAATGGAAAAAGCTTCATCTTGAATAGCAGAGTGTGAGTTTGCACTATTCACAGTTAATTTATATTTCAAAAATTTCTATACATAAGTTGGTGCCTGAATTTTTCATAGAAAGTTAACTTTTAAAAAGTAAAGAGTAGGCTTAATTTGAATCGCCAGATATGGTTTGGAAACAAGTGTACATGCAGGAGATATACAGTAAAAAGGACTCCTATTATTCTATCTCATGCCTGAAAATCACAGTTTGCTATATAAGTCAGATGGCATTGAATTTATAAACAGCATTGAGGAAGATGCAGAGGGTAGGCTGGGATATTGCTGTGCATGTAATTAGGCCACCCTAACCTGGGGGCACAAAGGATATTATTACAACTAGACACAAATAAGCACATCTCTAATTTTGACTTGGCTATCCCCAAAACTGCCCTCTCAAAGCATATTTCCAATATGATTTGGAACTTTGTCATCTGGGAATTAACGTGGTGTCTATAATTTTCCTGCTTTCTTGACCTGGCTATCTACCTATGCACTCTGAAAAAGTTACCAGTGTTGGCTGCTGGAGACCACTGTTTTTGGTTTCTAATCATGGTTGCTAATACCTGATGCAGTGCCTGCTAATATATGGGCCAACAGGGCTACATGGTGGCTCTCACTGTTGAGAGGAACAACAGTACCCAGTGTTGAGAGATTTTTGTTTCATTGCTGAAGTGACAGATACTTAATACTGCTGTCAGCTTGGCTTTTCAAATTCCCAATTTATTTAATTTGGGCAAACTCTTTTATCATAGGTCCCTTGCCTGAGTACTCTTTCACATAGCCTCTGTTTCCTATGGTGATTCATTCTCCAGGACCTCTTCAAGTAATCTCACTCTGTAGTAGGATATTTGAGTTTTATTACAACATAGTAGCTGAGGTCCAAGGAAGGGGAAAGCTAAAGGTCCCTTAAAGGCTAGACCCAGAACTGCCACTGTGTCACTTCCATCCCATTCTATCGGTCAAAGTACATCACATGTTCAATTCATATTCAAGGGGAGGAGAAATAGACTCCATCTATTCATGGGAAGAGCAGAGTGTTCACCAAAGGGGGAGTGGTTGGGATCCATTTTTAGAGAATATCTACCTCAAATATTCTGTTTTATGTTTTCCTTTTTAACCTTGAAATTTCAGTATAGTAAATGGACGTTATGAAGATTTTTGTTGGCTGTGCTTTGATGAATTCTGGATGTAAGGAGAAAGAGGAAAATGGCCATAGTTATGGTTGCAGGCAGCAAGAGGGTACCTTCAGGAAATGGAAAGTCTACTTGAGGGAAAATATTTGGCAAAGGTCATAAGTGGAAAGCATGATAGGTTTATGGAGCATGATAGTATTTTGTAGGAACTCTTAGAAAAACTAAAGGAGAGCTCAATAAAAGACTTTCCTCAATAATTTGGAATTGAATTCCACACTAAGTGGGTGTATTAAATTGGAAGAATGACTCCTTAAGATGGGAGAATGTAAAATTATACATTACACAAGGACAGCAAACAAACTATTGAAACCTACTTCAGCTGGAGATAGGAGAAGTAAGCAACCACCAAAATAAAGAACTCTCCATGAGAATAATCATGATACCTCTCATCATTATTCAGAGGATGCTGTACATTGAATGAACAGCAGTTGTTTCTATGATTCCATTGACAAGATACAACAAAGGTTTTACTTTGAATGTTATGGTAGTAGAGCCAGAGTATCATGAGTGGGATATTTATTCTAGAGAGGCAATATAAATGGATGTTAGGGACTGGAAATTGAGAACAAAAATTATTTATTTGTGCTTTTATATTTCCTGGACACTCATCCTAATTAAGACAAAGGACAAATAGCAGTTATTCCTGATTTCTACCTTAATTCATATTGACCCATCACATGGACTGCATTCTTCTCTTTATTTCAGTTGTTAGAATCCTGCCTCTCCTGAAGAGCCCAGTTAAGATTTTACTTCCTGATACATTCTCCTTAAAGCATATAGCCCTCATACCATACTCACAAAGAACTTGTCCTTGAAGAACATTGAAATAAACTTCCCAAATATAAAACATAGTGATATTTTAAGAGGGAATTATGATCAAGAAGAAATTTTTAGGTTAACTATTTTTGGTCGTAATCATATTATTGTCCTTCATTCATAGCATTTTCATTATCACACAAGAAAATTCTTTTAATTACTTCTGATTATATGTTTCTAGATCAGTTACTACTTATAAAAATATTTTCACGTTTGCTCTGGTCTGCTTTTGTTATTGAAAAAAAAAGAGTGGCTATTATTGGAGCTAAGATAAATTAATACAATGATATTTTAGAGATATCTGAACCCAATATGCAAACAAAACAGTACATGAATGGTAAATTAATAATTTATGTAATATAATTTGGCTTTGTATGTAATCATTTAATTGTCACTAATGTCTGAGAGGCAGAGAAAGAAATTCCTGTCATTTGGTGTTAAAAGTAACACAGTGTCATCACCCATATATAATAAGCAAAATTACTATGCTTATAATGAAAAATAATATACATTTATGTATATATTAAAAGCTAGAAAAAGATATGAGCTGTTTATTAGAAATACAAATTTTTCTTATTAGGAAAGGATTATGTGGTAATTTTTTACTTTGAAAATAGAAATTCTGAAATGGCCTCTACAGAAGAGAAAACTATCTCCTGGATTCAAGTTACATAAAACATTCATCAGTGGTAAAATTCATCACTATGGGGTGAGCACAGCCCATCAGAACAGACAGTGGCCATAGGCTTGGACAAGGACCTGGTAATCCCTTTTTGTGTAGTATTACCCTTTTAATTGATGGATGAAGGGGAGATTTCCAGGATGGTGAGAGAGAACTTGGAAATTGGGGGTGGAATGTGGGGAAGTGATTATTTATCAACTAGAATGGAGATTTTTACATGTCTTAATGATCTGTGTGCTTATATATGACAGAGAAATATTTGAATTCCAGTTCTGACCTTGTTTTTTCTTCTATTTAATACTCTATTCTTTGAGCACTTAGATTGTAGTTTAGTAGGAAAGAATAATATCTAGTTTCTGGTTTCTAAAAAAAGCTAATATCTAGCTGGAGGAAATATTCTTAAAAAACATAGAGAGCCAAATAAATTTTATATTTAAATACAATTTGTTTGGAGCAGATTAAAAGCATTATGGAAATAAAAGAAGAGAGAGATCTCTGTGGCCTGGAGTAATCGGGGAATAGGGAAGTTACCGTGAAGGAACTGAAACTTGAGCTTCAATTTCAGAAGTGGGCAGGGTATAAAATCCTGGACACAGAAAAGGATGGAGATGGAGGTAGAACACTCTGGTAAGGAGAACAGATCAGTAATATAATAGGATGCTTATGCCTTCAGTGAGTACAGGGCAGTCTGTAGAATGCTCTGTGTAGGGTACTAGTGTCTCATTGTCTGCCATGTTAATTCATTATATTGATGTCAGGAACATTTTGACAATTATGGATGGCAAATAAATGCACTTTAACATTTATTCATTTTTATTATCAAGTAATATGTGACAGATTTGATCATTCTCACTCTAAATAGGAGCCACATTCCTTCCGGTTTCAAATTCCCTTATGAAAATACCTGCTTGGTTAAAACAACCTACTGAAAATGGCTACCAGAGCTCAAATCTTAAGAACAAAACAAAACAAACAAACAAACAAACAAAAACAAACCCCGTGGATTCTATAACTAGACAGATTTACTTGAAAGGCTGAAGTTAATGAGTTAGGCCTAGAGTTCATTTTTGAAATCCATTCCTGGGTCAAATGCAGTACCTCTTCAGAAAGGCAGCACCAGAAGAAGCTATCTATTTGTACTTTTCTTTCTATTCCTTTAGGGGAGATAGGAATACATGTAAAGCAAAATCAAGCAAGCAAACAGAGTAAACCAGTCTTAATTATTTTGTCCAAGCCTCTAACTTGCAATTACCAACTACTGAGGTGTGTTCCTCTGAACAAGCAATGTTATACCCTGTTTCCCTGAAAATAAAATCTAGCCAGACAATCAGCTCTAATATATCTTTTGGAGCAAAAATTAATATAAGACCCGGTCTTATTTTACTATAATTATAGTAAATATACTTATATTTACTATAATTATAGTAAAATAAGACTGGGTATAATATAATATAATATAATATAATATAATATAATATAATATAATACAATATAATATAAAACACCGGGTCTTATATTAATTTTTGCTCCAAAAGACGCATTAGAGCTGATTGTCCAGCTAGGTCTTATTTTTTGGGAAACACAGTAATGTATTTTTGAGATAAAAAAAATATACTAATTATAAAAGGTAGATAAAAATAGGTGAAAATATACAGATTTTCCTTCAGCTTTTAACAACATCATACCTATGATAATCTAAATTAAAATAGAGGTAATATGCTCTTAAGAATTTTATGTTTATCCTTTCCATATTTTTAATGTTTATGCAGTAGATGAGTCAATCTTATGACTTACGGCTACATTGACCCTTAGGTGTATAATTTTTTTAGTACAGGCAGATACTATCAGAGATGTTAAAATATACAGAAGACAAGTTCAAGTTATTCCTAACTCATTGTACCTATACTGCTGACCCTTATTGCTAGCCGTATATAAGTTTCAAGGATGATAAGAAAATTGTTTAACAAATCATGGGTACCTAACCAATCAGAAGAAATCCAGTATAAAAAAGAGTGTAACTACACTGGTACAAAATACCTGACTATCAGTCTTTTTAAATTTTTTCTCAAAATAATATGTGAAAATAATCACACAGAATAAACTATTCATGGTGCGATGTCTTTATCAGATTAATATCATGTACAATTCTTGAGAAAACATTTATTATCATTGAAGATTAATTTATAAAAATCAAGGAAATACCAGAATTTTCCTATTTCTGTTTTTCTTCCTTCTTTCTTTCCTCCCTTACCTCCCTTCCTTTCTTTCTTTTAGTTTTAAGGTCTGGAAATCATCTTTATAATCATTCAGTGCTGTCATTTTCACACTTTTTTTTTTCATTCTCAGAAATTTTGTTCAAGTGAAATCTTCTACCAAAGTCCAGTATATAAAAGAAAGGAGTCAAAGTTGTTCTGATTAAAGAAGGTAAGCCTTGGAGTTCCTGAGGCTTCATTCATTATACCTCCCACTCCTATGTTGTGGGTGAATGAGAGCCTCAAAACTCCTTTGGAATATTACACAATCTCCTCATTTTATATATGAGGAAATGGAGGCCCAGAGAAATGGAATGACTTTCTCAAGTATAACATTAAATATTACTGTTTTGTGTAATGTATTGAATTGTGCTGTAGGAAAAAAGGAATTAAGTTTATCAGTAAATATTTGATGTGTTTTAGTTAGAGATTTTATCAGTTTATATAGGTTTGTATATTTGGAAATCTTATGTGTATTAAAATAGTAAAAATAGAAGCATTAAGTCAGTGTGAGAACAATACTTTTTAAGATATATAAAGATACAGATGAGATAAGGAGAAAATTATAAAACATTCAGGTTCTGACAACCACAATAGTGGTATGAGCCATACATTGAGCTAGAGTTTGATCTAATGGAGCAGAGTCCAGGTTTCCCAACCATAATGGCCTTCTTGGTAATGACAACTGTAGTAAACTTGAATGTAATGCAATGCAATGCAAATGAAAGAAATACTAATAACTGAGAAAATAAACATGGTCTTCTGAAATTCAATTTGATCTTCTGACAGTTGGGGTGAAGTTTAGGAAGTGCTTGAGTGGCAGGCAAAAGTTAAGACCTGGAGAAAACGGTGTGTAGAGGAAATAAAACCAATGTGTTGAGCTTGGGTGCTTGACAGTTTCTTGGACAAAGAAACAGTTAGTGCTCTCTCTCACTGCTGTGGTCCTGAATATTTAACTACCTACTTCTGTTTACTTTCCTGGGAATAAATGAGCATTTGGACCTCAACATTATTTCTGGAAAAATTCCTGAAATTAGTGAAAATTTGAACCTACATCTTCTTCCTGGGAAAATTGTTCCAGGATAGTCAGCACTAAAACTTAGTCTAGTAAAAGTTTGGGGCTGTAAAGGAAATGGAGGGAAAAAGGCTTTTAGGCATAGAATAGGAAATATCAAGTCACATTCAAAGGAGAAGAAAAATACTGAAGTCAGGCTTTTTGACAACAATTTTATGGTATAAGACAAAGAACTAATATTGTATTGTTAACTGCAGGCCCTATGCGAGTATGTAGGGTACTCAAAGAAAGAAAATGTGAGCTAAGTATTTTATATTCAGATAAAATAACCTGCAATATTAAAGACATACGCTAATGATCACGAACATACAAGAACCCAGGTGATATTATTCCCAGGGAATCGATAAAAAACTGTGTTTTATGAGTAGATAACCAAAGTCACTGAAGAGTGATTGCTATTATTACTGGTGGTGAGCACTGAATATATACTTGACTAGACGCAGCACAGAGGGGTACATATAAGAGAGACAGTAGAGTATATGATAGTTATATCCTCTGAAGATTTAGAATTGGGGGTGGGGAGAGAAATCTTCCTAACTACAGAAAAAAAAAACCAAAAATGGGAAAGACAAACCAAACAGATGATATTGTGAAATGGTTGAAGAGAAAACTATTTCGTATGACAGAGGCCTAACTTATCAATCATGCCCAAGGCCCAAATAGCGTAATTTGTCAAAGTAAAGCAAATAACTTTCAGATTTGCTAATAAAACAAAATCTAGTAGCCTGAGTTATAATAGACCAACTAAACACAAAGTGACTCAGAGAAATGGAAAAAAAAAAATGTGGATCCAGTTATATTAGACAGAAGAAAGTAAGGCATGAGATATAGACTCTAGATGACTTACAAGGTTTGAGTCAAATAAAAAGCAGTAAGGGAAGCAATGGATAACAATCACATTGCTAAAGCCTTAAATTCATAATGACGATAAAACATAGAGACAACTTTTATAAAATAAAAACCGTAGGTACTGCAAGGAGAAATATGAACTGTCTCAGATTGGGTTGAAGAAGAAACAAACTCTTAGGCAATAATTTGAGTCAATTAGTTGGGAGATGACCCCGAAAAAGCACCCACAGAACAGTGTGTAAGTGATATAGAAAAAGTAAGGAAAGCCATATGTATGTAGTCAGTGATTGTTATGTGGATGACTGGAGCTTATCCCTGCTGAGATTCTGGAAGACTGTGAAACAACTCAGGCCACAATGAGGGTAGGATACCTGAGGCAGTTTTCCTCCAACTCACATTTGGCACTGCCCTGAGGGCTGCCCTTGTGATATTAAGTCTCTGCTCAAGGCTGAAATGCTTTGGGTAGAAAGTCATAAGAATGCCATAACTAGAAGAGTGCTTGTTCAAAGGACGTGGTCAGAATAACAATACTAATAATAGAACACCTATCTCTGTCCAAGATATATCAAATGGACAAAAGAGTATATAGAATATGATTTAAATGTGTCATAAAATATATCTGTATATATAAATATGTACAGATTATCATCTGTCTTTAAATATAAAACTGGAGGCTGAAACTAATATACAGTAATATTGAATGTCAACTGTAACTGAAAAAAAATAATTTTTTAAAAAAGAAAAATAAATTGGTCACATTTGAAGGAGAGAGATAATGATGTGTATATTTTGAAATTTAATTTCTGAATGGGGGCATCATCAATTACAGAAAAACAAAACAAAGAAAAGATGGTAGGGAGATTTAAGGTATCCTTAAGTATGTGACTATTCATGACCTGTTGACTCTCAAACACATGCACTCAAAAGGGGTTTCAATATTGGTATGACAAAAAAAATAAAAATAAAAAAATTAGAACTTCTATCACATTTATTTTGTCTCGTTCTATTATTTTTTCCATTATTATCCACATGTAATATGTATATCAATTATTAACATAGTACAGGTATAGAATTTATAAATAAACAACTAAACATATATTTAAATGTAAGTTAATTTTTAGCCATTAAAGTTATAAAGTTAGGAGATCACTGCCCTAGAAAATCCCCTTTACATACCACCCAGGGCACAGAAAATTCAAGGGAATTCTAAAAATATGTTAGTTGTGCAGGAATTAAACTAAATTTAATCAATAAAAATGAAAGCTAGATCATCTACCTTTGTAGAGAAAAAAGGGGAGATGCACATTTCTTTAATTTTATTTTTTTAAATGAAATCATAAGTATGATTTCATAATATATGATTTCATAAATTATCTATCATAAACAGGATTTCATGATATATAAAAGCACATCCTGATAGCCATGAAAAGGTTGAATAAATATATAATAAGATTAAATATATATAGATTAGAAGCTAAGGTAACTGGCCATATGATATTTAGGCCACAAAGAGACCTTCAATAAATCTAAATCCAAAAATTAATATAAATAAATTTGAAAACCAAGGACTCTATTAATTTCACTGTATCAAAGAGCATAAAACAATATTTGGACAAATGAAAAACATGGTTATAAATTGAAAGATTTAATATCATAACAAATTTAGTTATTCTCTAAACTTAATGTAATACCAGAACAATCCCAATGGAACTTTTTTTTACTTGTTCAGAATCATTTTCAGTAGTACATGGTATATGGTTATATTAAAAATCTTTTAATAGCAAGAACATATAAAAAGTGTGTCAGTCTGAAAATGTATGGAAATGTCTCTGCTATCAAAGAGAGTACCCCACTAATTTAGAATATACACAAGTGTCAGTGATATAGAATAGATAGCACAGAAATAGATTCCAATAAATTTGAGAATTTAGAATTTAATATATTCATATATTTACATTTAAGAATACATGTAATGATTTAAAATTTAACATATGAGAAAAGTAGCATTTCAATTCAATGGATATTAATTTATTTAATAAGTGTTTCTGGCACAACTTCATCTAAAAGAAAATACAACTTCCATCTAATTACACATATTAGTTTGTTAGGGATACCATAACCAAGTACCACGAACTAGATAGCTTAAACAAAATAAATGTATTGTTATAATTTTGAAGGCTAGAAGTCTGAGATAAGTGCTAGCAGGAATGATTTCTTCTGAGGGCTATGAGGAAGAATCTGTTCCATACCACACTCCTAGCTTCTGGTGGTTTGCTGCCAATCTTGGATGTTCCTTGGCTTGTAGATGTGTCACCCTGATCTCTGTATGTTCACATGGCATTCTCACTGCGTGCATGTCTGTCTTTTCACATAGCATTCTTTTATAAGGACACAAGTCCTACTGGATTAGAGATCTACTCTACTCAAAGATGACCTCATATTAACCTAACTAATTACAACTGCAATGAATCTATTTCCAAACAGGGTTTCTAGGGGTTAAGACTAGAAGGTATGCGTTTTGTGGGGATATAATTCAACCCATAACATTGCATATCTGAAATAAATTTTAAATGTATTAAATGGAACTAACCCAATGGAAAATAAACACACATTTTGAAAAGAAAACTCTTAAAAGAGCAAATCCAAATTGCCAATAAATATATGAATAAGGCCTATCCTTTTTAGTAATCAGAAAAAGGGTCGTTAATGTAACATTTTTGACATTTGTGTTACACTTATTTAACTGATAAAATGAAAAAAAAAATGTTGCCAACTTTGGCAAGGATGTAGGAAAAGGGGTATTCTCAAATACAATTAAGGAAAAATTGGTGATTATAACATTAAAAACATCACCTAATGACTTTCACCATAATTTTAAGTGCACATCTTTCTGACTATGTCATCCTTGGGAATCTGCTTCTAGGAAGAAAACACTAACATATATCAACATATGCAGTTGGATATTGATGTTTTAGTACTGTTTGTAGTGACCCAAAAAAAGAGAAAAAAAGCAAAGTAGCTATTTTGTAATAAGAGTGTTATTGAATATTTTGTAGTCTATTCATGCCATGGTATATTGAGGTCAATGATATAGATCAATAGTAGCTGGCTTGGAGTTAAGGAAAAAAAGCAAGATGCACGGAACTACAATATAAACTAATTACAATTATATGAAACAAATAAAAATATAACTTTTACATTTATATGCACATTTATATTTTACATGTTGGTACTATATATCATATTTAAATCTGTAATTTCTTTATAAGAATACAGAGAAACATATAAACTAAAGCATGCCAACTTGTGAATATTTTATACGTAAGGTGGATAGGGATAGAAGAGTCACAGGTAAAAGTGGGAGAGAGAGCTAAGAAGAGCTAAGAGATAAAGGTGAAGAGGGGAAAAAATGAGATCTAATGTTATAGATGAGTTTTATAACCAAATAACTTAAAAGCTATGAATTCAACAGTAAAGATTTTGAAGTTAGAAACAGACACCCAAGTAGAATGGGATCTAAAACTCTACAAAAATATTTCCCTTAGTTACACTTCCTAAGAATTTTTTTACCCAATACCTTAGAGAAGAATAACTGAAAACAGATATAATGATAGCTTTCATATAATTTATTTTAAATGACTGTCTTGGACCTTGCTGTCAGCCAGGCACCACCCCACTATGCTGAACTAAGGCTGTGAACTGTCTTTCCTACTTGATGATACAAATTTATCAACAAGAGGAATTGCATGGGAGTTGAAGCCAAAAGAAGTGGAGTCATTGCTCTCAGCAGGCTATGTGCATCAAGCACAGTGGCTTCATCAGTCACTGTGGCCTCCCTGAGAGATCGATCACTCCATCAGCTCTTTGTAATCATATGTGTCTTTTCAGACTCTCCTCCGAGCTCGATTCCTCCACCCCCATTCTGGTATTCTGGCAGTGATCTTCACACTTGAAGCCCTTCGAGCCGGCTTTCCTAACCTTTGTTGCTGGTAACTTTCCTCACTCTCTCAATTCTTCCTATAGTTGTGTAAGCCCCTAATTCTGTGTTAAACCCAAGTTCATAAAGTGACTTCTCTTTTCCTGATAGAGCCCTGGATGACAGAATTACATATGAATACTATGGAAAAATATGGAGAATTCTCATTAAAAAAAGAGACTGAAATTAAAACTGTAATCATAATAGAAGAATTAGCCAGTGGTGTACTTAAGGTCAGAGTGATGGGGACAGCCATCGCACAGTGAGGCAATAAGAGTGTATTGCACTGTCAGTAAAGAATTGAAAAACAATGATAAAACCAGCTAGATTTCATTCTGTTTTTTATTATCATGAGCCCCATGATTCTAAACTGTGTCAGTGATAACCCTCCCCCCCAAAAAAACCCTCCTCTCTATATGGTGGGTCTTTCCCAAACCTCTCTTCCCTCTTGCTCTTCACTGGAATAATATATATATATCTCAAAGCACATATATATATATACAAATTACCCCCAAAATATAGAAGCTCCTTGTCAAATAGAACTTGACTGTAAATTGTTTAAATGAATTATGATGTCTACATAAAACACGCATCGACTGAAAGTGGTTATTAGGGATTGTCAGGCAGGAAACTTGGAAAAACACTACATATAAAATTAAACAATATTTATGTTCAGAGGAATCCTAGTCATTGAATTTATTATTTTTATAAGAAGTTCAAACTTAGTGAGAGAGTAGATTCATAGGATTTTAGTAGATGAAGTTAAGTACTTCATCTTGAGTGACAAAATTATCCAGATTGTGAGAGGAATAATGAAGTCATTTTAGCATAATGTCAATATATGTTCCATTTATATTGCTCCTTACCTTATTTCCCTGAAAATAAGACCTAGCAGGACCATCAGCTCTAATGCGTCTTTTGGAGCAAAAATTAATATAAGACCCAGTCTTATTTTAATATAATATAAGACCAAGTCTTATTTATATAACATAATATAAGACTGGGTCTTTAATATAATATAATATAATATAATATAATATAATATAATATAATATAATATAATATAATGTAATACCAGGGGTCATATTAATTTTTGCTCCAAAAGATGCATTAGAGCTGATGGTTTGGCTAGGTCTTATTTTCAGGGAAACACGGTATTTCATGCTCAGTAAGAAATCTACTGATTATAATTTACCTAACCAAATATATTTGCCTAACTGTTGAAAAATCACTAATCATACAGACTTAGAATATTATGGATTTGAGTAAATAATTTCTCATTGTAAATATAAAATTTGCACTCTTTGTTTTATGTTATTTAGTAATCATTCACATAAACTGAATATCCCTGGAAATTTGAGAGTAACGGTATGGACATTTACAATATAGCCTTACTTTTAAAACTGTTTCTGCTAGTTTTTGCAGAATACTATCCAAGCTAGAACTTGGGTTTGCCAGGTACTAATTCTATACACTTTCTAGTACACTGTGTTGCTATATATCATCCTGACACGTTCTGTGGAACAAAAGTGTTATTGCTAATTTATATCTTAAAATGCACGTTTGCCAAATAATATAAAAAAATGACCAGGTATGTATTTTAAGGAGAGAAAAAAGCAGTCATTATGTAAGTTCAATCATTATTTTAGATTATTTTAAATGAAAAGTCATATCTGATTTATTTAGCAAATTTAGCCATCTTTTGAGCCAAGCACTACACTAGCTTCTGTTTCCAGTGAAGGAGGAAATATAAGTGCATAGGAAAATACCTTTTCTTATCTTTGATCACCTTTGAATGCTGAAGACTTCCTTTAGGGACACCAAATTTTAAGATCTAAATAGAGTCTGTTTTGTTCAAGGAATGCTTTTTATCAGGCTTCTCTTGTATAGATTTTTGAATACTACATATCCTTGAATCTTAAAACGGTCGCTCTCCTTTTTTTATTTTTATTTTTCCTAATATCTTTGCTCTGGCACATAATATATGCTACACTTAATGGCTGGTATTCTGGAAAACAGCCCTGATACCTATTTCAACACTGCTTATGAAATATCCTATTTATTTTATTTAGTTAGGATTCTACCTGTGGCAATAAAAATAAGACCATCCAAATGAGCTAGTCAGGTGGTGTTTATCCGAAGAATACAGGAGGGATCCTCAGGACTCCTCAAATGCGAAGTTCAGTGAGACAGGACTCACTGGAAATGGAACTTCCTTAGTGTTTCCTCTATTCCTCCGATCTCTGTTCTCTAATGACTGGCTTCCTTTCTCTGACTTTAGGAGATACTAAGTTGGTACAAAAGTAATTGCGGTTTTTGCAATTATTTTTAACCTGTTGAACCGCAATTACTTTTGCACCAACCTAATAGCATGGGCTCTAAAGCTATTAGATGAAATCATATAAAACACTCCTTTAATGTAAAAATGAAAAAAAGTGAAGTGAAGTCACTGACCATCATTTGTACCATTCGCCAGTAAGGGTCAAGGTGAAATAAAAGAGGTGACATGAGTCATACAATACCCAGGATTATCACCTAGGTAGGTTATATGGGTGGGCAGTTTCACTATATTCAGTAAAAATATATTTCAAAAACAATCAAGCACTATCAATAACAAATAAGATATCAGATATAATAGAGGACATCAAACAATGATAAGAGACCGCTAACAGAGAAAAACCAAACACTATAATTCAGGTTTGTATATGAGTATACAGGAAAAATATAGTTCAAAAGTAAAGGCAAAGCCAATATATTTACAAATAATTCAAAGATAAATTTTGTTGACAAAATTTGTGTTTGGACCTGAATTAATAATAAAAAAAAATTCACTAGATGTATTTACTCATAAATTCTATTGAACATTTGATGATGAAATAATACCAAAATTGCACAAATCTTTCAGGAAACAAAGGAGGAAACATTCCTTAGCAGGTTGCATTATGCTACTATAACCCTAATATCAAAACTGACATCGTAATTCTGATATACAAAACTTGGTGACCAAAAACCATTTAAAAAATACAGACACATAAGGGCAAAAATCCACAACAAATAGCAAATTGATTTCAGTAACATATAGAAGGATAATATATCACGTTCAAGTAGAGTCTATTTCAGAAATCCAAGGTTAATTAATAACTAGAAAACCTTCAATGCAGTTGAACACATTGACAGAATAAAGAGATAAACTTTGGACGTTACAATAGAGGGAGAAAATAAATACTCAATATCAATTTATGATATACATTTCAGCAAAATAGGAATAGAAGGGAATTTTCTCAACCTGATATGAACATTCATTCAAACAGAAAGAAATGTGAGTTATAAAACATGAAAATATCTTCACCTTCTTCCATAATCAAAACAATGGCAGTGTAAAGCATAGCGAACTACTGATTTTCAACTCTCAGAAGTCAACATTGAGCATGTATCTTTTAACTGTACATTAAACATAATGTTTTATGTCACATAATGTTAAACATACAAAAATTGTTGCCACCTGAAACCATTTTACACTTAAAGTAATTTAAATGTTTCCTCTGTCTCTCTTATCTGAAGACTATTGATTTTGTGAAATCACATGGTGTTGTTTTACTATGGTGCTAATTTATTTTAATGAAAATGAATGGTAGTGTTCACTTTTCAATCTTCCCGCATCACATATGTGTGTGTGTGTGTGTGTGTGTATGTGTGTGTGTATATATATATACATATATATATATATATATATTTTTTTTTTTTTCTCATACAGATATTTCGAGACATAAGTAATTTGGAGTGCAAAATAAGCATTGATGCATCGAGGTACAATCGTGGCTGTCCAGAAAATCATAGTAAATGAAAACTCTGTCTGGCATGAGACTTCTAGGGTTAGTGCTGCTCTTTTTTATAAGCAACAAATCAAGCCAAACATAATCTTGAGAGACAAAGTGAAAATAGTGCCTTCAGAGAGCAGCTGCATCTGTCAAGAATTATGTTTGGTTTCTTCACCTGTGATCTTTATTTCTCAAAATATCTATGAATTACAGAGATTAATATCCCATTTCACAAATAATGGAATTGAACATTAGAGAAGAAAAATGACTTACTCAAAGTTGTTTAGTTACTGAAGGGCAGAATCTCAAATCAGTTCAGGTCTTAATCATTCTCCTACTACGAAATACGTTATTCTGTATGTCCAAATATATCTTTAGCAAGAACTAAATACAAAAATACAATTACTGGGGCTTGCAGCATCTTATAAAATGGACAACTATATTATACATGTCCATGAAATACATATGTTAAACTTCCCAAGCCTTAACGGTGGGAATGGGAAACGTTCAAGGATCTATCATCAAACTGTCCTTAGGATCTCATGATTTGTTCAACTTTCCATGAACAACTTCTTTCTACCAGTTTCTTTCTTCTTATTGAGGTATTTCCCTAAAGGCCTGAAAACTGATGTTCATTGGGGTTCTCTCAGCCTGTGAGAGTAGATTAGAGTTACCTGAACAGGAAATGTAGACAGAGTTCAGCTTTGTATCCAATACCAGCCAAGGGGCTTTTTAGCTGCGATGTAAGTCAGCTGATTAATATACAAATTCTGGAAAAGCCTGGTTCTTTTTCTAGTGCCTCCACTAGCTGATTTCTATTGTATATGCATAATGAAAAGTTACAACATATTGTTATAAATGTAAAAATTTTGCATTCTTGGTTAGGAATGTCAAAATGGACAAATTTTTGTTTTATTTTGGGCATTGTGTTTGTAAATTGAAGGACAGTGATATTAAGGAAATTGAATAGCTTTAACATTATTAGTGCATTTAAATTATTGGAGGAATAAAGATGTCAGTTGATACACAGTGGTCATTATATAACCACTGTTTAATTGGATCGTGACTTTTGTGTGGAACACTTGCTTGTCAGCCTAAGCAGGCAAAGTCAGCCCTTGAATAGTTTCTCTTTTTTTTAACTATACTTTTGAGTTTTACAATCTATGGTTAGGACCTATTAAATATAGGGAATAAAACCTCTTAATGACAAATTAGGAGACCTATATTAATTTATTTTATGTCTAGCTAATTTGATTTTAGACAGGTCACTTGATGATTGGCCTTCAGTTTTCTTAATTACAATGGTCTGTATAACCTGCACACTCCTTACCTTTCAAATATCTCCAGCCCGTCTCTCTGTGACTCTCCAATCCCATAGAAATATTTACAGCTTCAAGAACATCCCAAACTTCTTCCTGTCTAAAGCTTTTACACACCTTGTTTATGTGTATGTTTAAAATGTTTTTGTCCTGACTTCTTTACGTTACTAGTCCCTCCTTTTAATAATTTCTGCTAAATGTAATCTCTTCAGATAGGTCTGTGACAACTCATCTATGCAGGTCTCTCCCTTCTACCCTGTCCCAAGAATTCTCTATCACAAAACTTTGCAAGCTGTTTCTCTATTTTTAAATTATATATATATAATATATAATATAATATAATACACACACACACACACGTACACACACAGAGGGTGCCAAAATATGTATACACATATTAAGAAAGGAAAAGTCTGTATTAAAATTGTAGTACTCAATTTGGTAGTAGTACAACAGAAGATGAGTACAAGTCACGTTTGACTTCTGCAATTATAAGAGGTGCTCAAAGTGGTTACCATCAGTGTAACTTTAATTCAGTTTTTTTTCCTTTCTTAAAATGTGTATACATCTCTCTCTCTCTCTCTCTCTCCATATATATATATATATATCTGCATATCTATATGTCTCTATATAGATAGATGTGTATATATATATATATTCTATTAATCACTTTCTCCTCCAACAAAACTAATTTCCACAAGGACAGAATCTAGGGTCTCATGTGTGTTGACTCACCTACTCTGCTCCATCTAGAATTTCTTTTTCTGGAGCATTGGCTTCAGACAGGGCTATTCAGGCAATGTGAATGTAGAACTCAAATCCAACCCTCTTAGGATCACATTGTTGTCTACCATTTAATATTTGTACTAAAATTGCATGACCCTGAATTCTAATTAATTTATTTGTGTATGGTATATTTTTTACTACAGTTTATTGTAATTGTAGAAGGAAGTCTGGGGTCAGAGAAAACAAGAAAAGTATTTGGACATTTGAATATTTTTTGTTCCATTTGTTTGAACGTCTTTTGTTCCATTTGTTTGAAGTAATTTATTCTGTAGCTATGATAATAAGAAGCGAAATGTGCTTTGATTTCCTTGTAGTTTATTTATTAATTTCTTTACTTGTTTATACATTTATTTATTTTGTCTTTCCCACAATATTTTGCCAACTTAAGCAGTTTTCCCTGAATTCATTGAGTTCACTAGTTTTACTGCTATGAATAAACCCTGATCCTCATTTGTCTTCAATACAATACTTTGCCCTGTGAGCAATGATATCTAAAATACTACTCATCACTAGAAAGTATTTGTTGAATGAGTACCTAAGTGAAAGAATGTGAGGAGATTCTTCCTGTCATCCAATTTAACTTCTAATTCTGTTTTTTGTTTGTTTATTCTTTTTTATTTATCAATTAATAGTTATAAAAGAAGAGAAATGAGAAATACTTAATAATCTCTTTGTTTATTACTACTCACACCAGGAATACTTATCTCCTTAGTTGTCTGTCTTTTACATCAATGAAACTGGTACATTTAACCTGCCAGGTTTATTAGTATCCATCAACTCACCTATTCCCATTTGGCTAAAGGATATTTACTTTTTAATCAGTTTGGAACTATAAGACCTGCTATGACTTGATAGTCTGCCCTTCAGTAACTAAAACACATTGAATAAGTTGTTTTTCTTCTCAAAGCTTCAATTCCATTATCTATAACATATGATATTAAACTCTTCACATCATGGCTATTTTGAGGTTTGAATAACAGAGCACAAGTAAGAAATCTGACACTGCTTAACACATAGTGTCATAATCACTATTTTAGTTTTCTGTATTCTAAATTTCTTCTTTTTCATAAACAATGCTTTTTCATCTCTTTAGGCTTCCCCTCTGAGGTTTTATTTTCATTCCTATGTACACCATCTTTAAATATAACTTTTATTTTCTCCATCTTTTTTTCCCTTTATGTTGTTATCCTAGTAGAGACCAGATTATATAGCATAGCTTATAAAATAGAGCTTTTCTTTTAATTCAAGTTTATTGGGGTGATAATTGTTAGTAAAGTTACATAGATTTCAGGTGTACATTTCTGTAATGCATCATCTATATATCATATTGTGTGTTCATCACCCAGTCAGTTCTCTTTCCATCACTATGTATTTGATCCCCTTTACCCTCATCTGCCATCCCCTCCCCCCTTGCTAAAGTAGAGCTTTAAAACCATTTGTATTTTATATTTCTTTTTTTCTGGATAACTTCATCATCCTAGTGATACTAAAATGGAAGATCTTATTTACCTCTAGCCGATTCGGTGTTTGTTCTTTTGTTCATAGATTTTGGTGAAAAATAAGCAGGATGGAAATAGACAAACAACAGAACAAGTGCCGACAACAGAACTATTTTGAGGGTGCTAGTGAATCAGAAAAAAATTATGTACTTTCAAATAAACTCTCCCTGTGTTCTCATTCCTTAGTGAACCACTTCTTGATAAGCCAACCCACTCTGTGACAATCTTCATATTAATCTAATTATACTTCATTTAAAACATTTGATCTGTAAAATTGGTGAATCATAAGCAAGGATTCTTCTGTATCAGAATGTATTTTTTGGTATTCCTAATATTAATCCAGTTGTTTATAAAATCGATTCTTCTACTATCCATCAAAATACCACTCTGTACTTTCTAAGGTGTGAAACAATAATTTTATACTTTGAAACAAAGCATGATTTTATCCTCCAAACTGATGAAATGGATCACGGAAGAGTTCTTTTTAACAACCTGCTGCATTTTTTCATGTTTATGTAGGTAGCTATTTTTACCATTCAGAAAAAAAGTGCAAGCTCAAAGATCAGCTGCTTAAGAAGTAACACCTATTGCGTGTAAACTAAAATCAAATGAGGATTGGAAATGGAGGAATTATTTATTTTTTTATTCTGACAAATGCCAATTTTTAAAAAATATAATCATCAGTAGTAGATTCTGTTACAAATCTTTTCCTCTCAAATAGTTTGGAAAACAGAAGCTAATTTTCACAATTACAAGGATGTTGTTTTTTAGCAAAGCTATGCCGTTCCTACTAATGTTAATAGAAGCTATAACTAGGACATCAGAACTTTACATTTACATATGATAATAATCACACATGAGTTTTTAGCCTAATTTTGGGGAAAACAGGTGAAATTCAATTGTGATCCACAATGTGATCTTTATATAAAATGATTTATCTGTTTATATCCCATCTAATGTTCAGACTCTGCAATACTTGATTTACAAATTAAAACTCTTTAAAAAATTTATTCTGCAGCTACATTTAAGAAACAATAATGATTTTATTTCTTTCTGGGATGATTAAATGTAATTTCTTTAAAAACTGTTGACATTTTCACCATAGACACTTACATAATGTATTATAATTTATTTTCATTTTTTTTCAACAGTTGTGCATGTCTAAGAAATAGGGAATTTGTAAAGCTGGCTCAGACAAAAGTAGTGTGTACTTGTTACAAATAATGAGGATTTTTTTTATATTAATAGGGGGTTATGTTGAATTTATTGTTTAGTTAACATTTTAAGTTTGTGAAGATTGACCACATTCTGTCAACAGAAATAAAGTTATTTGGTTGAAAATTAATTTACTCAGATATACTGTAGGGTAAGATCAAGTTCCACTAGTATTTAATTTTTAAAACACATTTGAGGAAATAATTCTATTAGATCATTTGCACTTATTTTTTAAAAAATGTTTATTATAAATTGGTTATGGTAAAGCAAATGCTCTTAAGACATTTGGAAAAGGGAGAAGGGTTACAATTTTAATTAAAGAATAATCTTTAGTATTGTAGGCAAAACAATTTTTGGAGAGACATTAAGGTTGGGAATAAAGCTGTTGAATGTGAGTCAGTGATTGAGTTGTCAAGGTAACACTCCAGATTGAAAAAGAGCCCACTAATGTGACATACAAGTAGAAACACAACGATTGCTCTGTACATCCTAGAAATATGGTTTAGAGTTTGCAAGTTGAATTTGCAGGTGATGAAACTCTTAACTTCTAATTAGGATTTATAATTTAGAATGAAAAGGCTTATCTTTAAGTTTAAGGCATATGTTTACTTTATTTAATCCTGAAGTATCAGCTTTTATTATTTAAATCAAGGGCAAAATAATTCATTTATGTGCATAAGGGTATTTTTTGGCGGGGAGGTGGGGGGTAGGTTGGACATAAGCATAAATGAAAAAAAACAGTTTTCCTTAAGGACGATAATTCTTGCACTCCATCAATCCATGAAGCAGTAAAGGACAAATGTTGAAATTTAGTGTGTGTGTATGTGTGGGCATACATACATGTATGTATTTATTTATGTGTATATACATGTATATATATTTCATTATGTGTATGTGGTCTGACAATTAAGTTTGAGAACTTGTTGCAGCAATGTTGCTAACTTTTTTTGATATCAGAGGGATTATTCATTATGAATTTGTACCAACCACACATACAGTTAACCAAGTTTACTATCTGGAAGTGCTGAAAAGGCTGCGTGAAAAAGTTAGACAAAACGACCTGAACTTTTCGCCAACAATTCATGTCTCTTGCATCATGACAATGCACCAGATCACACGGCACTGTCTGTGAGGGAGTTTTTAACTACTCTCAAATAACTGTTCCAAATAACTGTATTGTAACACCTTCCCTACTCATTTGATCTGGCCCCCAATGACTTCTTTCTTTACCTGAAGATAAAGGAAATTTTGAAAGACAGACATTTTGATGACATTTAGGACATCAAGGAAATACGATGACAGCTTTGATGGCCATTCCAGAAAAAGAGTTCCAAAATTGCTTTGAAGGGTGGACTAGGTGCTGGCATCGGTGTATAGCTTCCCAAGGGGAGTACTTTGAAGGTGACTGTAGTGATATTCAGCAATGAGGTATGTCGCACTTTTTTCTAGGATGAGTTCACGAACTTAATTGTCAGAACTTGTATACACATATATACATATATATTTAACAATAAGTCCTTTATTTTCAATATTAGAGTAATTTATCAGAGTAATGAAGAAATATACAATGAACACTTAAGTTCCTTTCATTGCTCTGAAGAAGTAGGTCATTACTAGGGTCACTGCAACTGCTTCTGTGCCGTTTCTTTTTCCCTCATGGAGATGACTAATATTGAAACTTTTCTTTGTTTTTATTCCCTTTATTTTTCTAATGTTTTCCTTCATATGTTTAATTTAATATATGTACTGTGCGTAATATGCTCTATGATTTACTTTTATGCTTTTAAACTTTATCTAAATGGTATTATCCAAAAATTACTTTTTTGCTCAATATTATATTTCTGAGATACATCTAAGTTGATTCTATAATTGTAAATTCAGTGCATGCATTTATTTCTGAATAATAGGAGAGTCTTTTAATATTTTTATTTTGAGACTATGGTGGTGTAAAATAATATTCTTTGTTTTATTATACTGTTTTCTGAATTCTGCTGTTTGAATATCTGTTCATTTGTTTATTGATCGTTCCTCTTTCTTCTATGAAAAGCCTGTTCTTATTTTTAACCCATTTGTCTAATGGATTGCTTTTTTATTTTGACTTCAATAGTTTTTATATATTCTAGAATCTCAATCACAATTTGCTTATATTACTCTTTTTACATTTTTTCTTTTACGTCGTGTGTTTATATGTTAGTTTTCAAGTGTTTAATCAACCTTACAGTGTCAGTTTATGCCATGTTTGGCCATGATTTACCTATCTTTATATTCAATTTGATTTGCTAAAATTTTTTTGAGAATTTTTATATCCTGTTTTATGAGGGATATTATCCTGTACTCTTTTTCCTTATAATATTTTTACCTGTTTTTGCCATCAGGGTAATAATCCTAACTTCATAGAATGACTTGGAAGTATTTCTTTGCTTTTAAATTTTCTGGAAGCATTTGTATTATTTCTTCCATAACTTTTGAGTAGAATTCTCCACTAAAGCCTTCTGAGATTACAATTTTCTTTGTGGGAAGAATGCGATATATTTAATAGATATTGGGCTAGTCAGTTTATCTTTTTCTTCTCGAATGATCTTTGATAGTTTGTAGCTCTCAAAGTATTTGCCCATTTCATATAAGCTGCCAAACTTATTGGCGTAAATTTATTTATAACATTTCCATATTATCCTTTTAATAATCTATAGAACCTATAGTGATATCATTTTTCTCATTCCTGCATGTATGCTCTGTTCCATCTGAATGAGGAAATTATTCCATTAGTATCTCTTAATTTGCAATGCCATCAGAATGAAATTGGATAGTACACATTGCTCAAGATTTGGCGGCTGGAACCATGGCTGAGAAGAGTGAAGCCTGCACAAAGAATATTATAGATTGGAGAAAAGATCCAGTCAAATTTTTTCCCCCTAGAAATTTTGTTTACCAGTGAAATCTG
Organism: Rhinolophus sinicus; assembly: GCF_057876585.1. NCBI lineage: Eukaryota > Metazoa > Chordata > Mammalia > Chiroptera > Rhinolophidae > Rhinolophus > Rhinolophus sinicus. The sequence continues at coordinate 44,024,899 of NC_142515.1, forward strand.
TCCCAAGCAAATCCAAAGCTTATGTAGGTAGGAAACAAACAAGAAGGACCATAATCTTGTGTGTGTATATATATATACATATATATATATATATATATATATATATATATATATATATATGTATATATATATACACACTTTTCTTAAGAATCTTTAATCAAGACACATTAATGGACTATGATCAGGTGTGTGTGGGGGAGGGAGGTGTTTAATAACTTACTGACTGAAACTATAACATCAACTAAAATAAATTCTTTGGATTCTAGCATTTGGTGTCTGTACTCATTTGGGACCACAGATCTGTGTCACCATTAGTGTGTCTGCCTACTTTTATATAGGAGTAGGGCTGATATTTCTGTAGAGAAACAGAATTGCACATCAACAATTATTCTCAGTTCAGGAGGGAGATGCACACTAGACTGCAGCATACTCGAAGTAAAATAAATAGCTCAACTCACTTTGGCTGAAATGAGTGATAAGCATTTAGCCTCAGAGCATTTGATGGAGTGATGAAACATACTGAGTCTCAAGCCTACAGTGAACTGCAATATTTTGTCCCCTTGTCATTGGTGGATAGCTGAAGGAAAAAGACAGCAAAATTATCATGTGTGTATTGTCAACATAGAGCACATTATACTATAATCACGTAGTTTAACTAGAATGTTGGCACTGAGTAACCCTTTTTCTCCTGCCCTTGTGTTGTCAGATTCTGCTCAGTATTTTATTTTATTGAAGTATTGTTAGAAAAGGGCTTTATAAAAACCAAGTCCTTTGGAGTGTGCAGAAATGATCAATCTTGATTTCTGTTTAACCCTACAGCCTATTGTCTATTGTCTGTAATTAGTTAGTATAACATTTTATTTTCCTGCTTAGTAGATTTGTTATTAACTTTCTTCTAGTTTCCCCTTCCTTCCTTCCTTCCTTCCTTCCTTCCTTCCTTCCTTCCTTCCTTCCTTCCTTCCTTCCTTCCTTCCTTCCTTCCTTCCTTTTAGCAAAGTTAATAGCTACCATTGCCTAATACATAGACAGGAAGAGAGACATGATAAAATGGCTAGTAGGTTTTAGAACTTACGTCCTATTTGACACATCAATACAGTATTAGGGTACATACTTTGATGTAAGTAATGCCTGGCTGTATACCTGTAATATCTGACATTATCACCCATTTTATACATAACTTAGATATTGCTGTCCTGTCTGTATCCATTTGCTTCTTGATCACCTCTGATATTTACCTCATATCTCCCCCTGTATTTTCTCCACTGTTTCCATCTCATGAACTGTTAGCAATATTCTCCTTACTCATCTTATATCTTCCAATGTATCCCTCCTTCTAAAACAGCCTGTAATTTATCAAAATTTACGGATGTAATCATATCACTTTCCGTCTCCAATCATCTTCAACTATTCCTTTTCCTATAGATCAAATTCCTCTTGGTCTGTAATGATCTCTATAGCACTGTGCAGGTCTCCCTTTCCAGTTTCATCTCCAGACTTTTAGCTTTCTGTACCTTTAGTCATGTCATTTCTCTACCTTCCCTGTCATTTTCATTTTTAACTTCTGAAAATCTTCTTTTATAACCATATTTATACACTATGTTACTTAAGACTTTTATATTTCATTTTTATATTTTATTTAATTTTGCCATTTCGGTCACTTATGAGTATTCAATTCAGTGGCATTAATTACATTCACAATGTTGTACAGCTGACCAAACTTTTCATCATTCCAAACAGAAACTCTGTCACTACTAAGTGATAACTCCCCACTCCCACATCTCCCATGGCCAACTCTAATCTATTTTCTGTCTTTATAAATGTGTATATTCTAGATTTTTCACATAAGTGGAACCATACGATATTTATCCTTTTTGTCTGGTTTATTTCATTTATCATGATATTTTCAAGGCTCATCTATGGTGTGGCATGTGTCATAAATTCATTTGTTTTTGTAGCATACTGACATTCCATTGTATATACATATCAGATTTTATTTCTGCATTGTTGATGACTCTTGGGTCTCCACAGTTTGGCTCTTTTGAATAATTTTGCAATGAATATTAGTGTACAAGTATCTATTTAGTCCCAGCTTTCAATCCTTTTTAGTATGTAACTAGAAGTAAAATTGATGGGTGATAGGACAGTTTTATGTTTAGCTTTCTGAGGAATTGCCAAACTGTTTTCCACAGCATTTGTACCATTTTACATTTCCACCAGCTTTAAGATGGCTGCCACACCAGGGGAGGGGTTGAGGAAAGGATAAGTGCAATCCAAAACTCTCCTAGCATTTTCAAATGGTCCTTTTTCACTGCACGCTTGGTTTCCATAAGCCTTTGACTGTTTTACAGAGTCTGCCAAACTTGGTGCTAACAGTTTCTGCTTGCTTTTCAATTTTTCAATGTGGAAACAAGAGCTTGGAGTTGCCTACTCCACCATTGTGCTGGTGTCACTCTCAACTTCCTTCTTTAACTTGAGACATTTAAGACTCCCTTTCTCCATTTAGGATGACTTACTCTGCTTTCTCTGTTCCCTTGCTATATCTTTTATACATGTACACGTTATGTATTGAGACTTCATCATGCATTGAATTTCCCTATAAGATTATGAGCTCTGTGGGGCCAAGGATTGTAGTTTACTCTTATGCTTGTTTGAAATTTGTTTAATTGAATATATCAAGCTTTCATTTAATTTCTCAATAAATGAATTGGAGGAAAATATTTGGGTCCTAATAGGAACCATCTTAGACTTAAGTAATTATCTTTGGCTAGTTTCTGAAGTATAGTTCAAGGGGAAGAAAATTACTGCCAATTAGAAAAGTCATGTTTTAGGTGTGACTTTAGAACATTAACAAATAATTGCTAAGGAGAGACAGTTCAGTCATTACGGAAAGGGAACTGAGTTTGTTGTTTAGAAACCTGGTTCTACTTTTATCTCTAAGAGCCCTTGACCTCTGGTCCTCTGTGTTTGTGTTTGTTTTGTTTTGTTTGTTTATTTGTTTTTACCTCAACATTAAGAGAGATTGTGGTAGAAATTTCTGTGATATATAGATGATGTATTACAGAACGGTACACCTGAAATCTATGTAACTTTACTAACCATTGTCACCCCAATAAACTTCAATTAAAAAAATCAAATGAAATGATAGTAATTAACCTAATAGTTAATTACAACTCTTGTTAAAGTAAATGGCATTATTTCATGAATGTGTCCTCATATATATATATTTAATTTTGAATTAAAATTTAACTACAGAAATGTTTTAAAAAAAAGCTGTTTGGAAAAAAAGAACTATTTCAAAAGTTCTGTTGTAAGGTGAAAATTTTAGTTTTTGCAGCATAGTATTTTTTTTTTAAACATAAACAACATATCCATCTTATAGAAGACTTTCTAAAGATCACAGTCAAACTTGTACTTAAGCGACACTTGCATAGCTGTGTCTTAAGTACATTGAAAATTGTGTTTTTTGATTATCAAGGATCTTTTCCTTTTTCTAAGAAAGTAAATTTTATTTTCACTTGCAGTTCATTTCCCCCAAATTTCCCTTTATCACAGACATAATCAATGATGATTTCCACAATTTGCTGTGATATTAGCCCTGAAAGCGTGCATACGTTCCAGGAAACGATAAATCAGTGGTTTGATTCTTCTAGGTGATATAGTTTTCCTGCAGCAGTGCCAAAGACAGAGTCTTCAAAATTGATCTGACAAACAAACAAATAAGCAAACATACTTTGAACTATGCCTTTAGAGTGGATTCCCTAGCAGCTCTGAGGAAAAACTGCAATAATTTTTTTCAAAAGATTCTGTCAGTTACCATTGCTTCCACATTACTTACTCAGTGTATAAAATATGCTTTATTATTCCATTATTAAAACTTGATGATATGTCCCTGTCTTGGGCTAGAATTCCCTCTTACTAATTAGGGGGTTGGTTATGTCATTACCATGATCCTATTTAATGTACTATAATTATTTTGTTACTTTTCTCATTTTATTTTATTATTTATAATACCTCATAATTTACAGAAGACTTTTAATAAGACAGTTTATCCAAAATCACTGGTTAGCAATACTAATAAGGCAAAGTTTATAAAACTTTTTATCTTAAGAGGCTTGGAGTACAGCAAACCCAAGATCAAGAGACTGAATTTGAAGCAGACATACCCACTGCTTGATTCCCTTTAAAGCAGAGTAGTGAACTTGGGTCAGGTGGGCCACATCTATGTATTATTTGGTCTTCCGTGTTTAAACATTTGGAGATTTTGCATAAATATCTACATTAAAAATGCAACTTGGAGCTCATATTCTTGCGTGGCAAAAATTAGCTGGAGCTAGGGATCAAGTGCATTTTGGTGAAACTCTCACTAATTCTGCACAGTTTGCATCATTCTCTACTGGGGCTTTTTCACAGCCACTCTACCTACTAGTATCCTGTCCTCCACAATTCTAGGCTTGCAAGCCTCTTTTAAAGGCATGCAACTGGATTGGAGAAATCAAATGAGCAGTTTGCAGTATCCCATTCCTTTTATCTATGTGAGATAGAGAAGATCAATGTATTTCAAAACTACCTTTTTAATGTATTTTCTGCTGCTTAGAAAAAAATTGTTGCCCTGTATTACTATTGAAGAATTAATAACTAAATACAGACATATTTTCTATTGTCCTATGTGTGTGCACGCATAGCCCTGGTAAAAGTCAAAAGATGAAAACAAATAAAATCCTAATATTATAGGAAGTTATCAGTTCAAATCTCATGATGAATTTTTCAAGACAGGATTTCAGTATTTGCTTACAAATTCATGTTACAAATACAGTATACAAAGAACTATATTGCAGAAAATACTCCACTTTGGAAAGATGATGAGCCTTACTGAGTGGCTGAAATTAATTTTTTGTTCAATTTATCTGCTTAAAGCAGTTATGAAATTGCTTACAGCAATCAAGATCCTGGTGGTTTGCCAGTTTTCAACAAATAAGCTGTTTTTGAAATAATTATTTTCTAATGTCATTGAAATTGAACACATTTTGGTTCCCCTATTTTTTTAACATAGCTTTTAATTAAAGATGTATCTTTTTTCCTTTTAAAAATTTGTATTGAATAGGCAAGGGATATGGAATCTGAATATTAACTCTGATTCTTTTGAAATGTTCACTTGAGGGATCAGAAATAGACAAAATTTGTCAAAGGTCTCATTTTAGACAGAATAATTTTAAATAGGTCCAAATCATGTAATCCGTTATTAAAGAGCTTATATTTCATTTAAGACATGCATATTCATATTGATATTTCAGGACACCATTGATAAAAATATATGTAATTTACATATTAGATAATTTATTATTTTTACCTATTTAAATACATTCTAAATATGAATAATTTATTCATAGCTTAAGGACATATAAGGTCTGCAAAGTGCCAAGCTTAAGTGCAGAACATAAAATGTTTTCTAAAAAATATGGATTGAACCTACAAATGTTCTCTTTTTCTTTTCTTTTCTTTTTATTAGGAGGCAAGCTCCATAAGAAATATATCTCTCTTCTTTGCCAGTTTTTCCCCCCACTGCCTAACACATAGTACTTGCTTAATAAATATTTATAAATACCTATTCATATGAAATAAATCAATATTTTAAAAGATATGCTTTTTTTCCTAGTTAGTTGTCTTTTTAATTTGTTTTTCATGTATTTAACTTTTAAAAAAAATTTAATTACAGTTGACATACAATATTACATTAGTTTCAGGTACAATATAGTGCTTAGATATTTATACAACTTTACAAAGTGATTATGCCAATAAATCCAGTATGCAGCAGACACCATACGTAATTATTATAATACTGCTGACTATATTCCCCATGATATACTCTACATCCCCATGACTATTTTGTAACTACCAATTTGTACCTCTTAATCCCCTTTCCCCTATTCACTCATGCACCCAACACCCTCCATCAAGCAACCATCAAAATGTTCCCTGTATCTATGAGTTTGTTTCTGTTTTGTTTGTTCATTTATTCTGTTCTCTAGATTCCACCTATAAGTGAAATCATATGACATTTGATTTTTTCTGTCTGACTTATCTACTCAGCACATGCCCTCTAGGTCCATCCATGTTGTTGCAGATGACGAGATTTAATTTTTAATGGTTGAATAATATTCCATTGTATGTATGTACCACTTCTTATTCCATTCATCCATTGTTGGACGCCCAGGTTGCCTCCATATATTGGCTATTGTAAATAATGCTGCAATGAACATATGGATACACATGTCCCATTGAAGTAGTGTTTTGGGTTTCTTCCAAAAATATCCAGAAGGGGGATTACTGGGTCCATCTTTGTCTCTTGTTATAGCTTTTATTTTATAGTCATTTCTTTTGGTATAAGTTTTGCTACTTCAACTTTTTGTTTTTATTTCCATATTCATGAAGAAATCTTTTTCTATCCCATTACTTTCAGTCTCTGTGTGTCTTTCAATCTGAAGTGAATACTATTTTGTAGGCAGCATATTGTAAGGGTTTTGTTTTCTTATCCATGCAGCCAACATATGTCTTTTGATTGGAGTATTTAATCCATTTACATTTAAACTAATTATTGATAGATACAAAGTTATTGCCATTTTATTATACATATTTTTGTCTTCTCCTTCTCCTTCTCCTCCTCCTCCTCCTCTTTCTCCTCTTCCTCCTCCTCCTCTTCCTCTTCCTCCTCCTCCTCCTCCTCTTCCTCTTCCTCCTCCTCCTCCTCCTCCTCTTCCTCCTCTTTCTCCTCCTCCTTCTTGTTCTTCTTCTTTCTTGTCCCTGTTACATTTCTTGTATTACTGGTTTGGTGGTCATGAACTCCTTTAGCTTTTTCTTGTCTGGGAAGCGCCTTATCTGTCCTTCGATTCTAAAAGATAGCTCTGCTGGATAGAGTAACCTTGGTTGTAGGTCCTTGCTTTTTATCACTTTGAGTATTTTGTGCTAGTCCCTTCTGGCTTGCAAAATTTCTGTTGAGAAATCAACTGATGTTCTTATGGGCATTCCTTTGTAGGTAACTAACTGCTTTTTCCCTGCTATTTTTAAGATTCTCTCTTTGCCTTTAAACTTTGGCATTTTAATTATGATTTTTCTTGGTGCGAGCCTCTTTGGGTTCACCTTATTTGGGACTCTGCAGTTCCTGGGCTTGCATATCTAATTCCTTCTCCAGGTTAAGGAAGTTCTCTGTCATTATTTCTTCAACTAAGTTTTCAATTCCTTGGTCTCTCTCATCTCCTTCACATTCTCCTATGATACAAATGTTGTTATGCTTGATGTTGTCCCCAAGTCCCCTTAAATTATCCTCATATTTTGGACTTTTTTTTTTTGTTTTTCTAATTGGATGTTTTTTGTTTCCTTATCTTACAAATCATGGAGTCAATCCTATGCCTCATCTAATCTACTATTGATTTGCTCTAATGGATTCTTTATTTCAGTTATTGTATTCTTCATTTCTGACCGTTAATTATTTTATGTTTCTATTTCTATTTTTATGTTTCTTATCTCTTTGTTGAAGTTCTCTCTGAGATCATTGAATATCCCTATAACCAGTGTTTAGAACTCTGCATCTGGTAGATTACTTGTCTCCATTTTTTAAAGATCTTTTTCTGGAGCTTTGTTCTGTTCTTTCATTTGGGACATTTTTCTTTGTCTCCCCATTTTGACTTCCTTCCTCTGTTCGTGTAAACATATTAGGTAGCGATGCATAGTCTCTCAGTCTTAGTAGTATGGCTCATGTAGTAGGTGTCCTTTGGTGCCCAGTGGTGCAGTCTCTCTGGTCACCTGAACCAGGTGCTCCAGGTGTGTCCCTGGTGTGGGTGGTGTGTGCCCTCCTATAGTAGTTGAGCCTGTTGGTGTTTGCACATCAGCGTGAGAGATCAACCCTGTGGCTGACTTGTGAGGACTGGCTGTGATTACAGTGGAGGAGCTGTTGTGTAGGGGCTGACCCTATGGAATAGAATTTGCTTTAACAGGGCTCAGGTGACTGCCCAGTCTGCCCTTTGGGTATGTCATTTGAGGAGGTGTTTGAGTGGTTCTCTGGTGTGGTCTGAAGCTGCCCACCAGATGTGTTGTTTCTGCTTCCTTTTGGGAAGGGATCTGTTGCAAGCCAAGGTCAGCCGCTGCCTGCTCCCTGCCTGGGACCACTAGGTATGAGCTCCAAAGTGAACTGCAGATGGTTGCCACTTGTACTGTACTTGCTGGTGCCTGAGAAAAACTAAGCTGCAATCTAAGGCTGGCTGCCACTAGTGCTGAGCTTGGTGCTTCTTAGCAAGGGGGACAGCACAAGTCAAAGCCAGATACTGTTTGGGGTTTATGAACCTTTGAGAGATATTAGGAAAGTCTGCAGCATGTGCCAAGATAGGCCATTTGTTTAAAAAAGCAACTGGAATTGGCTTGGGTGTCCACACAAGGTGGGTGGGATGTTGTCTCCAGGAATCACCAGAGTAGGGCAAATGGTGTTAGGCAGATTGGTGGAGACTCAAATATGACAGCCACCTAAGTCTGCACACTGGGAGAAGGGAGGGCTCAACAAAGGAACAGTGACATCTGTCAGCACTTCTGTCTGGAAGTAAGTGCCCCTGCTGCCCTCGCCCTGCAGCCAGGCAATTCATTTACTCCCTGTATGTCCCTGGAGACTTTCAAGCTGCTGCCCCAGAGCTGGAGTTTACAGCAAGTGAGTCTGTCAGTGAGTAAGTCCATGCGTGGACTCTTTAAGAGAAATGCCTAGGTCTCTAGCACCCTTCAGTCTCACTCAGCCTCCATTGATTTTCACAGCCAACAGTTCTGGGGACTTCTTTCCCCAGGACTGGAAACCTGGCCTGGCAGGCTTGGTGTGGGGCTGGAACCCCTCACTCCTCCAGGGGATTTCAATAGCCAAGATATCCATTCCAATTTTTAACTGCCACAAGAAGATATGGGATCAGCCTGTTTCATGTTTCTTTCCCTGCTACCAGTTTTGACGTGGCTTCTTCTGTATGTCCTGAGTTATAGGACTTCTGTTGATCTAGACATCAGGTGATTCTCAATGATGGTTGTTCTGTAGTTTATTTGTAATTTTGATGTTGTTGTGAGTGGATGGAAGTATAGCACTTACATACCCCACTATCTTGACCAGAATTTGTCTTTTGTGTTTATAGGTGATTTTTTCAGAGCCAATTTAATATATTTTCATTTCAAATAGCAAACTGAGAAAATATAACTAATTTATATATCAAAGAGTAAATGTACCAAATATATTGCAAGAATTCTTATGAGTCAGTTAAATAAAAAAATACAGAAGTATGAAATAGACATGACAAGATAGGCCAAAAAAGAAAAAAAAAAGAAAAGAAAAAGAATCATAAATATATCATGCCTCACTAGGTGACCTTCTAGTTAGGCATGTATAAAGCTCTTTATCAGTTATAAGATTTTATTAATGTTGCCCCTGGGAGCATAGTTTGCTAAAACATGTCTGAACTGAAATGACAAAATAAAATAACTACTCTTCTGGAAATTCTCAGAGAATGTAACCCCCATCTCCCTGCTAGGTAATATGTATCAAAATTTGGTTTGACAGAAATAATATATGGGGGATTTCCTGAATCATAAGCACTTTTGTCTATACGACTCTCTTTTTCTTCCATTAAATATTAAATTCATACCATCCATTCAACAAATATTTATTAAATATTAAACATCTATTAAATGCCATATAAGTAAAACAGATTAGTCAACCTTAAATATTTTAGGGACATTCAGACAAAGCACTATAATTGAGCAAGTTTAGGGTTTTATGGAAAAATATATGCTCAATTAAACTAAAATATATGCTCAACTACCCACAAACTGGGGTTTCAGATAAAACACCTCTGGAAATGTGTTGTCTGAAAGAATAAATCACCAAGCAAGGATAGTAAAAAGGCTCTAGGAAAGAGAATAACCTCAACAGACCCTGGATGTGAGGATGGGAATAAATGCATTGCATGTGCGATAAACAGAAAGTGCTTCAGTAATGCTATCTTTTTATTTTCTCTATAATTAGAAATCACTTATTTCATGAGCATTACATTTTCCATGTTCCACCAATATTAAATAATATATACAGACAAAAATCAAATAAGCCACTAAGTCAAGTATGTAAGTGTTAATGTTTTGGTGAATAAATATGTAATAACAGGATTATACATAGGCTGGGAAATATTTTTTACATCCAGATAATATTTTTCACATAAATTCATTCATCTACACAAATAGTAAATGTTAAGTGCATACATTTTCTTTTATTCCTCTTTTATTATATATTTAATCAATCCCTTATTGTACATATATTATGTAATTTTAAGAAAATATTATTAACTATCACTTCTGGCTATGATGGAATACCTTGTATAAGATTGACATCTGTGTGTATAACAACTGGAAAGTGGATATACAATTAACAAACAAAGCAGAGAACACCATTTTTGATGGCATCAGAGAACTGCTGAGGTTTCTGTGTCTTGAGGGGCCAGATTCCGGAGAGAAAGGATGTACACTAAGATTAAGGTCGCCAGATTTAGCAAATAAAATTATTCGATGCCTCATTAAATTTGATTTTCAAGTAAACAATGAACAATTCCTAAGGATAAGTATGTCCCAAATGTTGCAGGGATTCTGAGTTTTATCTGACAATCCCAACTGTGATAGATCTAATGTTCTGAATGGGGTTGTTCTCTCAGGGCATTTGCCAATTCATGGCAAAAGTCAAAAGGCTGAGAACATGATCAGAGGCAAGAACTTAAGGATCAGAAAAGCCAGAAGAGCTTTCAATAATATCATAGCCCAAGAGAATAAAATATGCATATTTGGGATTGCTGAAGGATCCAAGACTTAAGGGGCCAATATCTTGGAGGGAAAGCAGGTACAGAGAGAACTCAACACTTTTCCTTCTACATATTTGTTGATATAGAAAGGCAGAGCAAGGGACCATAACGTCAAACAGAAAGACAATGAAAAGCCGAACATAATTGTATACACTCTCAGAGAGTTTGGAAGACAAGTATTGAAGGGCAGGAATGCCAAAGTCTAGGATATACTCAGTTGGGAATCTGGAGAGTTACATACAAGAAGTGGGGCAATCAGAGTGCTACCAAGAGTAACACTCCAAACCCAGCCTCAAATTTGCTCAGTCATTCATAGAATTGAAAGGATCCATCCCTCTTCTGCTTCTTAGAGGGTAAGGCAAACCTTTTATGGAAAAACATTTCATTCCCTCAGATCTTTACAATTTTTCAAGCAAACATTTAGAGTTTGGCAAAAATCTACGACATACCAAAAAAAAAAAAAAAAAAAAAAAGGCACCAATAGAAAATAAAACAGAAGATAGAAATAGATCTGCAAAAGATTTAGACATTAAAGTTTTTAGATACACATTTTAAAATAATTATGACCAATATATTCAAGAAAATAGATAATGTGATTGGCAAGTATTCTTTGCAATGGCTACACAGGTATGTATAATTGAAAGGATTCACAAAACTCCATTAAGCTCACTCATCGAAGGCAAAAATACAATAGGGTCAGAGAAAAATGTGCAGGTAAATATGAGGGCCTCACGAGACTTCGAGATATAGTTTCCCAGGGTCATTTGTTAGTTACAAAGCATGCATTTTTCCTTCAGATTATGAACCTCCAAGATGTGTGTAAATAATCTTGGTTGCAGGATTGCTAAGGCCAAGTCAGGCTGTTTCAGCAGTTACACCAGGTGTAATTCATCAATAAACAAGCTGGTCCTGAGTGTAGACTGGGTAGTTTCAAACTTTAAATAATCATCATTAATCATTAGCCCATACATTCTCGGCCAAGCATCACTACCAAACTTCCCGTGTCCCTGGAGGTAAGCATAAAGCTTTCTTAGTCTTCTGTCACACATGTTGTCTTATACTTCTCACAACTAAAACCAAGGTCAAGAAATTGCACTTTTACAAAGCAGCATGGCAGGTCCTCAGAAAAATTAGACATTGAATTACCATGTGATACAGGAATTGCACTTCTGGGTATGTATCCTCAAGAATTAAAAAGAGGGGCTTGAACAGATATTTAGACCCAATGTTCATAGCAGCATTATTCACAATAGCTAAAAGGTGGAAGCAACCCAAATGTCCATCAACAGATTACTAAACCAACAAAATGTGGTCTATACATACAATGGAATATTGTTTAGTCTTTAAAAGAATGTGTTATGATACACACTACAACATGGATGAACTTTGAAGACATTATGCTTAACGAAATGCCAGACACAAAAGGGCAAATAATGTATGATTCCACTTCTATGAGGTGCTTATATGAAGTATAAAGTCAAATTCATAGAGATATAGAAAGTACAATCATGGTTATCTGGGGCTGAGAGAAGGAAGCATGGAAAGTTACTGTTTAATGGGTACAGAGTTTCTTTGGAATGATAAGTTCTAAAGATGGATAGTGATGAATATATTTGGTGTGAAGTTTCAATAGTGTGAATATACTTGATGCTACTGAACTATATGCTTAAAAGTAGTTTACGTGATACATTTTATGTTATATATGTATTTACCAAAAAAAAATAGCACTTTTTCAGTCACTCTAGAAGTCCTTTTATATACTATAACCCACTTGCAAACCCTGTCCCCTCTAAAATTAACCATAAGTCTGACATTTATAGTAACCAATAACAGCATTTCTTGATAGCTTTATCAATAAAGTATGCATTCCCCAGACTCTACTTTAGTCTTGACCATTTTTTCAAAATCAATGTCTATTAATTATTTTTCAATATATAACTCTTTATTTTCCTTATGATGTGTTTGTTGAAGAACCAAGGGTATTTGACCTATGGAGTTTCCTTCAGTCTGAAATTTTCTGTTTGAAAATTACGATTTGTCACTTTTTTTCCCTAGGAACTTGATAAACATAGAATAATTGTATATTAGCAACATTATTTATGTTCAAAATGACCACAGATTAGCAAATAGCATTTGTATTAAGAGAATCTATTAATGAACCATAAATTACTGATAAGGGCATTCTACTTTTGGGCTTCCCTACGAGTGGTGATTCTTGTAACTGGACATGTGCTTCCAGAGTCTCTATAACTTTTGCCTATAAGTTGTTACAGGAGATTTTGTTTCCTGTGGGGAGTGAGACTTTTAAGTCAGGCTGCCTCTTGCTCTTGACTGTGTTGAGCCTTTCCTCCCACATCTTACTGTCACCTGTGGGGGCTGTGGGGGCTGCAGTGTGGATTGCTGTGAGGAATATTGTCATTGGTGTAGAATGTTTGACATTGCCCTGCTGACATGCTGTGTTTCCTGTGCCGCATCTTTTTAAGTGAACCTGATGCCAAGTGTGACTGACTGTTAAATTGGACATAAAGATATTCCCTGGTCTGAATTGCACCCAGACTGTTTTGAAATTGATTGAAAATTCTTGTGTGTAGCTATATATAACATTTGAAATTGTAAAAATCAGAGCCTGATATTATCACATTTTTAATTTCTAGGCTATATATTTTTTTACTTTTGTTTTTAGTACACATACAATTACTAAATCAACAAAATGCTGTCTATATGTACAATGGAATATTGTTTAGTCTTTAAAAGAATGTATTATGATACACACTAACAACATGGATGAACTTTGAAGACATTATGCTTAATGAAATGGCCAGACACAAAAGGACAAATAATGTATGATTCTACTTCTATGAGGTGCTCATGTGAGGTATAAAGTCAAATTCACAGAGATATAGAAAGTACAATCATGGTTATCTGGGTTATCTGATATTAATAGAGGGCTTTTTAGAATAATATCTAATAAAACAGTATTATTCAAAATATAGTGACATACTGAATATAGCTTATAATATCAAGGTAATTGGTATTTATATGGATATGATCCTAAGGTGGCGTCTAAAGATTTTTAGGGAAAAATCTCTTATTCTTAGCATGTACAGTAATATACTTAAAATATTTCTTTGAATAATTAGAAAGGGTTCAGATTTTCTCTAGAAAATGAGTTTATTGAAAGGTGATCACATTATTCATTAAACAGAATATATGTGGCTTTTAGAAAGTAAATATGAATATGCCTTTTATACATTAATAAACATTTATGGAACCTTCATCTCCAACGTCAGTTGTGGCATATACTATAAGTATGAAGTGGCTTCAGTCTAAAGTACATTTTTATCTACAGTATAAAATATTATTAAATATGAAGTACAGGGCATGTAGAAGATTAATTACAGTGACTTTGTTTCAGATTTGTGACAATACAAGAATGTGTAGATATTAAATTCAATTAAAATTGTAAGTAGAGTTTACTTTGTTTTCATAATTTATTAAGATAGTACGAGTTTTATTTAACTCTCCCCTTCAGTGTTTTTCTTGATATGAAACTGTTTGGATGTTGCTATGTCTTTCGACAAGTGTCATCTTCTGGGGCCTACTGGAAAATAAACTTGTTTGTTAGAATAGCAGGATGGCAGACGTAAGGGAAGTCATAGCAGTTTCTATTGGTTCAGTAATGCTAACCAGATTATTTTTATTACCTACATTGGTTAGGGGGTAATTGGAGCAGGAAACCCTTATAAAAAGACAGCAAATACAGTAAGTGACAACTGCTATTTTACAAATTGTGCTGTGAAAGTGATCTAACAGCATCGATCATCCCGGTGTAGAAATGGCTATACAGTGGACCCTAAAGAAAAGTGGGGCATATTAAAGCACTAGGCTTTCAGGTTTGGGCAGCGCTGATATTGTGCAGAGGTCTGTATTAAATACTTGAAAAGAAAGGACAATGTTTTTATCAGAAGGGAGTTTGCATCTTGTGATGTTTAGAGTTACTACTCATTCAGTGTAATTTTTTAGGCACTGATACTACATGCAGAGTTAGGTACTGAGGCTACTATGGAGATGAATTATTTTCCAGAATGGCTGTACCAATGTACATTCCCATCAGCAGTGTACTGTACTGAATTCTGGAAATTTGCTAAGTGGGTAGATTTCAGGTGCTCTCATTACATACATACACACACACACACACACACACACACACACACACTCACACTCACACACATGCACACGGTAGCTATGTGGGGAGAAGATATGTCAATTAGCTCCACTGTGGTAATCATTTCACTGTGCATATGTATATACAATTATCATATTGTACCCCTTAAATACATACAATTTTTATTTTAAAAACAGAAGATCTCATTGGAGAAATAAAGATGAATTGGACATAAACCTTACCACTGAGAGGTTTACTATTGAAGGAGACACAAATGAACACAGCTCAGGAATCTGTTAATTCAGTTTAATATGAAGTCTTCTGAGAGGAGGTACCATTTGGACTCATTAATGAAGGCTCAGGTAAAGAATGCACATTGATTCTATGCATTATTTTCAAACATCTCTGAAAAACTAATACAGATGTATGTAGAGATTTTTGTAAACGAAGGAGCTCCTTTAGGTATTAGGTATTCATTTTTCAACAAATGCTTCATTGAACACCAAATATGTGCCAGGCACGATTATAGTACTGGAGATACAACTGGGAACATTATAAACACTGATCTCATGAAACTTATATTCTAGTGGGAGAGACAAATAATCAACCAAAAGGAAAATGCATCATAATATAATTCAGATTCTGATAAATACTACAAGTAAAGGGCTGTGGTCTACTTTAGCTAGAATGATCAGGGAAGAAAAACCTAAATGGTAAGGAAACAGATAAGTGAGGATGTGGGAGAGAGTATTCCACACAGTGCATACCACACATTAGAGGGCGCAGCTACATTGTCTTACTTTATACTTTTGTGCTGATTTTGTTGAACTTTTCACTTTGGAAGTCAATTAACCTTAAAACTTTAGCTCCTAGCTCCTTCAAAAAAGTTTTCTCCTATGTCTTCTTTTTCTGAACTGGCAGCTCTTATACAAAGGCAATTCTCTTTTAGACTAATTACTCTCTGTCTCTTAATCACTGACTAATTACCTCTATTTGAAACAGAATTTTTCAGTGTTCGAGTAGAAGTCAGTAGGAGTGCTGTATGAATTATAGCTGCTGTTTTTTAGTGCATAATATGCAACAGAAGAACTCAAGAAATGTCTGCCTTTCTTTTGTCCAAACTCAAGTATTTTGACAATTTTGCATTTTATTATTCATTTTGACTGATTCTATACTGAAACCATTAGAATAATTACATAATTCACCTTAATTTAGAGCATGGGAGTCTAACATTGTATTTAAAGTTAATGGTGACTATTTGTAATTTTCACAAGTTAAAAACAAAAACAAAAACAGCTGCCTGGGGAATGGAAAAATCTGATCCACTGTATAAAACAATTTTTTTTTTTAAAAGGGACTTTGTGAGGGTTTTATTTTTTTTCCTTCAATTGTAGAGGGAGGACGTATTGGAAGTTGAAAGCAGTTTTTTTGTTTAAATATTGTTTATGTTTAATCATAACTTTTTCATTTCCAAAGTAAAGATATGAATGTTCTGGATAAACAGATACCTTGCCTATAAATAGAATATTAAGTGCAGTGAGATATAAGCAAACACATGGCCATCATCCAAATCATAAAATTATGAAATAATGGAAATCCATTAATGGAAAATGTGTGAAATCATATCATAAAAACATGTTTCGAATAATGAGTTTATTGGCCTTTCCACCATCTCACTTGTCCTAGAAGACTTTTTGATGCAATAACATTAGGCAAGATAAACACTGAAATTCTGATAGGCTAATCTGTGGGAGTTATTTTAAACCATCTCTAACTCATTTTTGTTTTCTATGAGACGGGCCAAAAATGCTACCTTAGAAACTTAGAAAATTGCATACAGTAGATAAGATGGAAGGTTCAGGAGTCCTTAAAACATCTATCCTGTTACATTCCCAAGAATCTAATATGTTTCTTGTATGTTGTTCATATTTGTGATTCATTTATAAAAATCTATTTTTGATGGAAGGGAGATGCCAGAAGAGAACGTTTGTTAGAGGGACGACTGGGATTTAAAAGCAAATTGCCTCAAGTAAGGAAACTAGTGTGGCAGATGGGGTCAGGCTCAGCTCATGGCCTGCAGTGTTCCCTGGAAATAAACTGGTAAGCGGTGCTTAACTATACCTTGGCCACTCTTGTGACCATATGATTTAATTAGCTCCTGACCACACGTAGTCCACTTCTATTTTGGGGAAAGGAGAGGTTTCTGGTATAAAGGCACACATGCTGTCGTTAAATTCTCTGCCTTTAGAAATGTTCTTGGCAGTGAAGAATAGAAAAATCTGACAAACAAAAAAGGGGTTATTGGCCCCACGCATTGACTAGTCTAGGGTTATATAGTCCAAGACTGCAACAGTGGCTTATTGATGTATTTAGGGACCCAGGATCTTTCCATCTTTCTGCTCCTCCATTCTAGGGAGTAAAACATGCTAACATTGGATTGAGAGACTGTGGAAATTTGCCATGAGCATTCTTGGGATTTTTGAGAATATTGTTAGAAGATAACAGGCGGAGATTCTGGAGAAACAATTGTTTTCCTGCTAGTTGAGTTCAAGATGGCTTGTTGCTTTGGTATCTGAGGTATTACTTGAAATGTGGCTTATTTGTACTCATAGGTAGGTAGATCCTGGGGCATTATATTTCATGTGTGCGTTTTATTTCTTTTTAAAATTAGTGCTATTTTATACCTAACAAAAGGGGAAAATTAAAAAGAGGGTAAGAAACAATTTCAGTGGGTAGATTTTAACATGCAAAATGTCCCTAGGGTTTCTTCTTTGCTTGCTTTCTTCCTCCATACCCCATCCCCTCCCCTCCGCTTTGTGTAAAATTTGAAAATAGAAAGCAAAAAACTCTCACCTGTTGTAAATCATGCAATTAAAATTGATTGCTTATAAATATGAACTTTAGACCACTGTGTAGACTGTTAAATTTGATTTCTTATTACCTATTATTAAACTGTGTGAGACAGAAAACATATGAGGTTTTTTACTTAACCTGTCTATTTTTTTACTTAACCTGTCTATTTTTTTACTTAACCTGTCTATTCTTTATTTAACACTAATTATTCCTTCATATCAAAGATATTGGCATTTTTCATATGTAATGGTTATGTTCCTAGAGAAGTAGAGAAGTGCTTTAATATCATTTCAAAAGAGGTAAAGACTAAGTACGGTGCTGTTAATATTAGCTAATATCCATTGAGCAATTATTATATTCCACATATTATAGTAAACACATGACATGTGTTTGCTTTCCTGTGATCCTAGCAGCAATAATAAAGTAGATATTATCTTTAACTTTAACGTTGCTTTACAGATAAGGAAAGATAGGGGTTGAGAAACAATGTAATGTGCCTTAATTATCAAATAGTCAAGATATCGACCTATGTTTGAAACCAAACGTTTGGCCACAGAGTTCTGCTTCCTGATGTGGGTGGTTAGCTGTGTGATTGTAGTAGATTGTTTCCCCGCCTGCTAATACCAGTGCCTCATCTCCAGCAATTTGTTAACATGGGTTGTTTTATTCTAATTCTTTGCAGTTCTCTAAGCTAGAGTAACTATTAGAGTATCCATTTCCATAGTATCTTATTTCTCCTCAACAGCTTATTAGTTATTTAAAATTTTTATTAACTTGGTTAATACAACATTGAGTCATCTCAGTTCTTGTGTTTTATAGCTAGAATGGTGGATCAGAAGAGCTATGCCTAGGTTAAAAATATTTGCTGAGATTTAAGGTCAGTGATATACTGCAACAGTACAATACACATACACACATACACAGACACTGTTATGGGCTTCCATTGCAATTGCGTTTTCAGGGTTTTCTTCATTTTCTTTTTTTAGGAATATAATCAGAACAAACATAGAGGGCTTTTAAGTGCTGTCCCAATGTAACTTTGTTATTGGCATGTTAGTTGTATTAGTTCCTGCTGCTATAACAAATTACCATAAACTGGTTGGGTTAATCGACAAATATTTATTTCTTATGGTTCTGGAAGCTGGGTAGTCCAATATCAAGGAACCAGCAGATTGGGTGTCAACTAAGAGCCTGCTTCTTGGTTCAGAGATGGAGTATGTCCTCACATGGCACAAAGAAGGCTAGAGAGCTCTCTGGAGTACCTTTTTATAAGGCACTAAGCTCATTTATTAAGATGGAGCCTTCATGACTTAATTACCTCTCAAAGACCTTATCTTCTATATCTTCACATTGTGGGTTACGATTTCAACATATGAAAGGGGGGATGGTCACAAACATTTAGTTTATAACCTTAATCTTAGGATTTCTTTAGATGATATGGGTATTTTTTTTCTTTTTCTAAAATATTTTTGTTATTTTTCAATTACCTTTGATATACAATATTATATTATCTCAGGTGTACAACAACAGCAATTAGACATCCATAAAATTAGCAAAAGTGATCACCCAAATAAATCTTTTACCCATCTGACACCATACATAGCAATCACAATATTATTGGCTATATTCCTTATGCTATACTTTATATTCCCATGACTATTCTGTAACTGTCAATTTGTACTTCTTAATCCTTTCTCCTTTTTCACACCTCCCCTGAACCACCCTCCCATCTGGCAACCATCAAAATGTTCTCTATATCTATGAGTTTGTTTCTGTTTTGTTTGTTTGTTTTGTTCTTTAAATTCCATATATAACTGTAATCATATGGCATTTGTCTTTCTCTGTCTGACTGATTCCACTCAGCACAATGCACTCTAGGTCCTTCCATGTCGTTGCAGATGGCAATATTTCATTCTTTCTTATGGCTGAGTAATATTCCATTGTATGTATATGTACCACCTTTTTATCTATTCATCTACTGATGGACACCCAGTTTGCTTCCATATATTGGCTATTGTAAGTAATGATACAATGAATGCATGTATGCACATATCCCTTCAAAGTATTGTGTAGGGTTTCTACAAATAAATACCCAGAAGTGGGAACGCTCTCTCTTATACTCTCATGATGTCTTCTTTCTGCACATCTATGTCTGGTTCATTCTTCTTCCCTAGCAGACTGGCTTTCTCTGTCTGGAGTCCCATGATGGAGGGTAGGTGAGTAAGCATGGTTCTTAAGTTTACATGATTTACTGAGGACCATGGTGTAATAGTAATTCTATCTCTTGCCTTAATACCAGACTCCCAGAGGAGGCACTCTATTTGGCACAACTTGGTCAGGAGCCCAATCAGCTCGGTCAGGAGTCAGACTCACACTGCAGAAAAAGATGCTTAAAAACTATGCTTATAGAATTCTGAGGGAGGGTAAAGTTAAGGTAAAGTTTGAGCTTAGCTGATAACATAGAAGTGTGCTACTACATATGTACAATAAAGTATAAAAGATTTATCACCACAATCTGATAGAAATAGCGAATAGAGCTTATTATGAAGTGGTGGGAAAGCATAAATAGGTTAAAAACATATAAAATAGTCTGAGTCAGTCTGAATTTTTTTTTTAGATTTCCTCAGTTTTGCTTATCTCAGTTACCTTAAGTTCTTTTTATATTGTTCTATGTCATTAAGAAAAAAAGAAAGAAAAAAGAAAAAAAAAAAAACGAGCCCATGGTACTATTTGCAGAAAATTCCTATGTTTTTGTATACGTGATTGTTCAAAGTTTATTTTCCCTGGAATGATCCTATAACTTCAGGAGGTATGCAGTTGGCAGAGGAGAGATACCCCACACTGTGTGCTCTTCCCCAGCCACATAACTCTGTCACTGTCTTTCTAATCTGAAGGCTCTATGACTGTGCTCTCTCTGCTGTCGCACTAACTTCGCTCAGTCACCATCCTTTGCTGAGGTAATAGAAGGGTTATTGGAAATTCTCTTGTTTCTCCTTGGTGGGAAGATTCAGTTTCTTTTTGGAGTTTAAGCTGGAAACAGATCTGCATTCTGCAACACTGTGGCACTTTCTGAGTAATGCAGAGGGGTAGGGCCATTGCTATTTAATCAGTTCAAGCCCATAGTGTTTGTATGTGACACTATTAAACATGCATTTCCTGCTCTTTCCACCTTATCTATTAAGCAGCTCAGGGGAAGCCCTCTTTAATCATTGTTATGCTGAATATTGGGAGAGCTATGTAAGCATGTTCAGCAGAGCTTTTCCCTGCTACATTCAGATTGATCAAGTGATATACTTCTAGATGTGTCCTTGTGTTCATTGCTTTAGTTTATAATTGGAATGTGACCTTCAGTTATGGACATATGATCACTTTAAGAATCATTTCAGGGGGTCTCATTTGAGGGTGGATGGTTGGAAATTTGTAGGAATTATGAATTGCATATTCTACTCTATAGTCTTTTGTTCTTTTGTTATTGATTAGTGGCAACTGACTTTCTATTGTTTGGAGAAATTCATGCTGCTTGCTGGCTTTGTTTTCTTTAGAAGAAAGTGAGCACTCTTCATGAGTCTGCAGCTCAATTTTTCATGGGCTATTCGTCATGTAAATTGTTTCAGGTTATTTCCTATGACAGGCACATTTAGTGAATTAATCACGTACAAAGGAAAGAAGTGACCTGCAATATTTTTCATGAATATATATATATATATATATATATATATATATATATATATATATGATAAAACAGAGAGAATCAGGCTGGTAAATATGAGTTAAATCAGTAGTATTAAAATCCTACGTTGGTACATTCCCAGTAATAAGAAGGTCCATTATTTTTAAACATACCACACAGTTTTTAAAAACTTTAACACTTAGTTATATTTGCATCATGTGTTTTTCCTTAAAATTCGTTGTAGTTATCTGTGCGCTCTTCTCAATCCCATTCTTCTTCCTGCTTACGAGTGATTATGAACCCACAACATGCACACATTTTCATGCATGGTATCTTTTATACTTTTACAGTTTGGGAAAGTGATGTCATACTCAATGTATTCCCTACAGGTTGTCTTTCTTCCCTCCCTCCCTCCCTCCCTCCCTCCCTCCCTCCCTTCCTTTTTTCCTTCATTTCTTCCTTCTTTCCTACCTACCTTCCTTCCTTCCTTCCTTTGCTTCCCTCTCTTTTTCTCTTTCCCTCCCTCCTTCCCTCCTTCTTTCCCTCCCTTCCTTCCCTTCTGTTTTCCTTCTTAGATCAATAGTATACTTTTGAGATCAATCTATGTTCATACATTTAGCTCTAGTTCAAGCATTTTGATTGCTGTATAGTTTTCAGTTGTATCATTGTATCACAATTTATCCATTCTCTAATTAAAGACATTAGGGTTGTTTTTGGTCAGTTTATATCTTCTTTTTAAAAACTGAGTATTAAAATAAGCTTCGACAATTGTGTAACAAACAACCCATGTAATTATCACCCAGGTCAAGAATTAGAACATTTCTAATGTCCCAGAGGATCCCCACATGTGTTTTCCTGGTCAATACTCCCCTCCCCTTTACACCGTACCCCTGCCTGCAGACCAACCACTTTCTGATTTCTATCACTATGTGTGCGTGTGTGCGTGTGTGTGTGTGTGTGTGTGTGCATTTTTTTCTATTGTAGGAATTTGTATAAGTGAATTATACAGTGCATATACTCTGGTGCCTGCTCCTTTTACTGTGGATGTTTTGGAGATTCATCTGTGTCATCATGTGGTATCAGTCTACTGGTAAACTTCATGGCTGAAAGCTTTACTAAAATAAGGGGTTTATTGAGCCATACACTTCCCAGTGAAAGAACCAGGTCCTGAGTCATACAGTCTAAACCACCAACAGCTGGACTAGATGGAAAAGACAGTATGTCCACTGTCCTGGAGCTGACAGGCTCTTTTATACATTAAGTTTGGGGAAAAAAGATCTAAGTTGTTTTGAGAGAGTACATTGGTTATAGATAAAGAGCGTGGGAGAAGATGTGGCAGGCCTAATTCTTGGATACGTGCATAATCTGTAAGGAAGCCATGTTTGCTCTTCTGGATTGGTTGTGGGCAACAGTCCAGAAAGTTCCTGTGTAAGCAAGTGCAGTGGCAGATCTGGTGGTCAGCTATTTGGCTATTATCTCTAGATGATTGCAGAAATAGTCACATAAAAGTTTATTCAAAGTCTCAACATAAATTCAGAACTGTAAGCAGTCTTCTGTTGTTTTTGGCCCACAATTGATACCTGATTAACCTCTCTTGTCCCTTCCTTCCACCCCTGCCTGGCTATAATTGAATTTGGGATATCTCAGAATATTTTTCTTGTCACTAGCACACTTTCATTATCCCCACTCACCTACTGATGGATATTTGGACTGTTGCCAATTCAGAGCTAGTGAGTCCATATTTATTTTATTATTAGTATGCTTGTTCTTGGTTTTTAATAGTTATGAATATATTCTGAATACAACTGCTTTCTCACATGTGTGAGAGCAATATTTTTCCACTATGTAGTTTCCACATATTTTCTAATGTGGTTTCTTGATAAGCAGATTTTTTATAAAGTTCTCTCTCTCTCTCTTTCTCTCTAAATATATATATATTCTGATTAATGCTTTCTGCGTTTGTTCTAAGAAATCTTTGTTAATATCAGAGTACTTTATTGTCCTCATAAAGTCTGTAGAATTCATAGTCAGTTGCAGTATTTTATTCCTGATAGCTGGAGTTTTTTTCTTTTTTTAGCTTGTTATATCTAGATAGAGCTTTATAAATGTTATAATTTTTATCAAAACACTACCATTGGTTTAATTGACTTATATCCATTGTTTGTCTGTTTTGTTGATTAACAAATTAATTCATTTCCTCTTTCACTATTTCCTTTATCCTATTTCCTTTGGTTTGGTTTGTTTTTCTCTAGTTTCTTAGAGTAGAGCTCAGACAGTAAGTTTTTACCTCTTTAGTCTTTTATAAATTTTTAAAATATAGGTGTTTTTTAAATTATGCATTTTGCTTTAAGAACTTCTTTAGCTGCATTCTGCAGTTTATGTTGCAGTTTGCTGTTATTTAATTTAAAATATTTAAAAAAATTTCTATATGTGTTCTTTTATCCGTGACTTACTTAGAACACTGTGGTTTAATTTCTAAATATTTTGGTTTGTTTGAATATCTTATTGTTAGTATTTTCTAAGTTAATACAGTTGGGAACAGAACATATACATTTTATGATGTCAACTTCTTGAAATTATTGACACTTTTTATAGTTGAATGTATGTTTTACCTTGGTGAATGTTCATCTGCACTTTGAAGAAGTATGCATTCTGCAGTGGGTCGTTTATAGTGATCTATAAAAGACAATTAGCTTTAGTTACTGATAATATTGTTTGACTCTTATTCTTACGGACTTTTTGTAGTTGCTTGTATATTTAAGTTAAAACAAACTATCATTAAGTAGTTAAGAAAAAAACCTACTGAATGCAGTTTAGAACCTTATATTAGCATAATTTCATTCTCTTTCCCTTATTGCTTCTTACATAAATGGGTTTCCATCTTGTATTATTTATCTCCAGGCTTAAGTTCTATTTTTTTTTTTTTTTAGCATTTCTTTATAATATGTCTAACCAACGTGAATTCTCTTGAGTTTTTAAAATTCTGAGATTTTCATTATTTTGCTATAATTTTTGAACAATATATTCAATGGGTATAAAATTTGAGATTGACATTTTCTTTCTTGTCCACTTTGAAAATTTATTTCCATTGCTTTATGTTCTTGCCTCCATTATTTTGGATAAATAAGTTACCATTTATACTATTTTCCCCTGTAGATAATGTGACGATTTCTTCTGAGTGCTTTTTTTGTCTACATTTTATCTTTGTTTTTTGGCATTTTCATTATGATGCGCTTAAGTGTAGTTTTCTTTTTATTTGCTCTGATTGGGGTTTGCTGAGATTCTTGTATTTGAGAGTTGATATTATTAATCAGCTTATTAAAGTTGATGGACATGTAGTTCGTCAAATATTTCTTCTACTACATTCTCTCTTTTCCTATGGTATTTTAATTAAAAATATGTCATTAAATTCCTTGACTTTATACTATAGGCCTCAAATCTGCATTTGATACCACAAAAATAAGATGACAATAGAGACTGAAATGAATTTTATTTACTTCTAGAAAGAAATGCATTCTTTTTATGTCAGATTGCTAAACTGAAGGATAAAAAAAGATTTGTAGCTTAGCAGGTTGTTTTCAAGTTTTAGTTTGATTTATTTCAACATTGGCTTCAATGTTTTGAGAGTGGGATCAGCACTTTCCCAAACAGAAGCTTTAGGTTCTAAACACTGCTAAGATTCCAGAAACCTTCTAGTGCTTCACAGAGAAGCTACTGATTTTGGGAACTATGAAAGATCTCTCCGTGTATTCTAACCCAGCTGCCAGGTTGTTCATTTGCTAGGGCATATTCTCTGCTCCCCTTTCATTTCCCCTACTTTCTGTATTCAGGTGTCTGTTTCTTTAGCACTAATGCTACTCCCTTTACATTAAGCAGGGGTTGCTCCTGTAGTTTACAAAAACCTCAAATGCCTAACAAATGTTTTTCTTGGCTCACTTGCCTAGAGCTCAGTCTTTTATGGCTGAAACCCTGGAATTTTCAGAGTTTCTCTCATATGTTTTACCTTCTCTGGGCCTCTCAAAATGGAATGTTCAGGATGAATTTCTTTAACTCTACTATGTCTTCCTGCTTCTGAGGGACACTTGTACTTGGCAGAGGCTTCACATACATCAGGGGGAATGTCTCTCAATTTCCCGTATCTGCCCCACTTTTTTTTTTCTAGTTTATTTATTTTTTCCAGTCACAGTTGACATTCAGTACTATTTTATATTAGCATAGTGGTTAGACATTTATTTGATTTATGCCGTGATCCCCCTGATTAGTCTGGTGCCAACCTGGCACTATACATAGTTATTGCAACATTATTGACTAGTCTGTATGCTGTACTTTACCTCCCTGTGGCTATCTTGTAACTACTAATTTGTATTTGCTAATCTCTTCACCTTTTCCACCCAGTGCATCAATCCCCTTCACCTCTGGCAACCATCAGTTTGTTGTCTGTATCTATGAGTCTATTTCTGTTTTGTTTGTTCATTTAATTCTGTTCTGTAGATTCCATATATAAGTGAGATCATATGGTATTTGTCTTTCTCAGTCTAACTTATTTCATTTAGCATAATTCTCTCTAGGTCCATCCATGTTGTTGCAAATGGTAAGATTTCATTCTTTTTTATGGCCAAGTAATATTCCACTGTATACATACCACATCTTGTTTATCCAATTGTCTATTGATGGGCACTTGTGTTGTTTCCCTATCTTGCCTATTGTAAATATTGCTGTAACAAATACAGGGCTGCATATATCCTTTTGAATTAGTGTTTTGGATTTCTTTGGATAATTACCCAGAAATGGAAATGCTGGGTCATTAGGTAGTTCTATTTTTAATTTTTTGAGGAAACTCCCAACCATTTCCCACGGTGGCTGCACCAATTTGCAATAGTGCACAGTGTTCCCTTTTCTCCACATCCTTGCCAACATATTGTTTGTTGATGGCTGTTCCGACAGTGGTGAAGTGATATCTCATTGCAGTTTTAATTTTCATTTCTCTGATGATTAGTGATGTTGAGCATCTTTTCTTATGTCTAATGGCCGTCTGTGTGTCCTCTTTGGAAAAAGTATATTCAGGCCTTCTGCCCACTTTTTAATTGGATTTTTTTTTTTTTTTTTTTTGGTGTTGGGTTATATGAGTTCTTTATAAATTCTGGATATTAACCCCTTACCAGATGTATCATTGGTGAATATCTTCTTGCATTCAGTAGGTTGTCTTTTTTTATTGTGCATAGTTTCTTTTGCTGTGAAAATTTTTTTAGTTTGATGTAGTGGTGGTGGGAATGGACAGAATGGGATACTCTCAGCAAAGTTAAAAAAAGATATTAATAGTACTTGATAGCTAATTTGATGTTTGCCTATGTGCTGAGAGGAGGAGGTGACAGAAGAGAAGCAAAATTCCTCAAGCTACCACTTTGGTGCAGTTCAGGTTAGACAACATAGGACTGAATGGTGAGGATTTGGGGTTTGGAAATCAGGGTTGTGGCAAGACTGAAATGTAAATTGCTTTTTGTTGTAGAAACAGTAAATTAACCTATTGGATTTGATTTTACTTTAATTAGAGCTTATTTGGGGGAAGATTGATCTTTAAAATGCTAAATCTGTTTCCAGTGTGTGTGTGTGTGTGTGTGTGTGTGTGTGTGTTTGCATTGCCCCTAATAAATATCCAAATTATTCACGCAATATTTTCTCAGTCTTAATTTTAGAGTTGGAACTCACACTATAAATATTGATTAACTGAAAAAATCTTAATATGACTGGAATTATATATGGCATTAGTGATCATTTTCACTCTAATTGAGTTGTTTAAAAGAAGTATCTTAGCTTAAGGCCAAAAATTCTGACTACTATCTTAAATAGATGGATTCCTAATGGTAAAGTCTGTCTTTGCTTTCTTCAGTTAGGTAACTGGGAGAATAAATGGGAAACTTGTGAGTTAAATTGAAGATACTCATCTGACATATTAATGGATTATGTGTTATTTTATGAATTAACTAAATTTCAGTATAACACATTCTGCATTTTAATGTAAATTTCTAAATGATACCCTACAACTTTAAGGAAAAACTTCTTTATTCTATATAACTCCACCCTGACTAACGGAGAAAGATATTTTGTAATTCTAGACCTGGCTGGCTATCCTCCACTGGGCTTTGATCTACATTCTGCACCCCAGGAAGCTGATCCAAACAGAGAGCTGCTCTTGCTTCCAAATGAGATGTGTGTCCCAGATGTTTATGCCACATTTACAGTCTCTATATAAGGAGCAAAAAGAAGAAAGAAGAGAAAAGCTTTCACATGTGCAATCTACTAGAGAAAGTACTTCTGAACCAGGTAAGAGGTTGTGAGGGCCACTAGCCTGGTGCGGGAGATTCGATCTACATGTTAATAAGGCTCCTGTTGGTGTCAGTAAGTTAAGGGATGTGGAAAAGCCTTGCTACTTTAAAATGCAAATGCAGATTGTTGCAGAGGAGGACCCCTAATTCAATTACTGTATCACTGATATAAACATCTGTGGTTTTTTAAAATCTGTTATAATGTTAATGGCCTCTGTGAAGAGCTGTGTGGGGATTGGAATTGACAATAGTAAATTGATATAGCTTAACAGTCACACAGGCAAACACAAAGCAGGACTCGCTATATTTAATACTGAGGATATCCTATCAACCATTATTCTGCGAATCGCTAAGATTACTTGGTTATTTTTGTGATAATATATTTTTTACTGAATTCTTCAACATTGTGTCAAAATCTGTGTTTTTTTTTTTTTTTTTTAGTCCTTTCCTCAGCCCCTTATTAAAGCCGCCTCATGTTTTGTCATTTTTAAATATAAATCATTCTCCCTAGCCTTGGCTACCATTATTCTTTACCTAGACTACACTAGTAACTTCCAACACATCCACTCTTGACTGCCTTCTATCAGTTTCCATACTATAGAGTATCCCCTTTAAAGAAAAAATTAGAGCATGTTACCGTTCTTATCTTTATTTCATAGATTCCCATTGCTCTTTGGATGAAAACAAAAAAATATTATATTTTCCTACAAGGAACTTCGTGAATTTCCTCTGAATACTGTTGCGTATTATACCAAACTTGCGCTCACTGTCCATTCCTGGGCAAGGTCAGCAGTGCTTGATGGAAGCCTAATGCTTTCTCTGCCCCATGATCTATGTACATGCAATATGGCCTGGAATCCTGCAGTTTTCTTTCAGACTTCAACCCACTTTCATCCCCTAAAACATACACATGCACGCGTGCGCGCGCGCACACACACACACACATACACACACATACACACACCTCTAGTTCAACACCGTCCATACATGTCTTATGGATCAGGTAGAAAGCCCCTATCACAAGTTACCTTCACCAATTCTTCTGTACTAGTTTCCATGTTTTTATAGTACCCTGTCTTCTGAGTGTTATCATAGTTTTTAATTACATATTTTCTTGCCTCATTATTTGATTTTGTCTACTCTGCTATTAGACGGTATATTGCCGAAGATGGAGAATATGCCTGCTTTTCTTAATAGTTTATTAGTAGCATGTAACACAGGATCTGACATAATTAATAGTTAACAGATGAATAGATAATAATTAATTTTGGAAATGGATTACTTTTCAGTGATACAAATAAGACTTGTCTCAATAAAACAAAATGTATACTATTTTCAATCAATGATAGATATATACATTATAAATATAGATAGTATAATGTCCTACATTTTAGTTCTTAGTATATCTTTACCTATCTATGAATTAATTAATTCTTTGTGTACTTTATTCCAAAATGAGATGAAATAGCTACATTTCTTTTTCCAAAGTTTCTTATTTGTATCACAGTACACTAGATTTATTCAACTTTCTATAAGAAATGTGAGAGCATGAATTTTTCATCTTTTGCTGTAGCCCTAATACTCTTGGGAGTAGCTGTTCTGCAAAAAGATAAAGAAGAAAATATAATTGTGGAAACAGAAAAAAAAAAAAAAAGAGAAAGTAGGTGAGAAATAGTAGTCTCCATTGCATTTCCTAGGAATAAGGTGGTAGCAGCATTTAGGGAAACTCAGAATTAGTCTATAGCAACCGCCTCATTTTACAGATGAAATTTTGAAGTAGAAATATTAAGTGACAAATTGGCAAAGTGATCTAGTGCAGAAACTAACTTCCAGGTTTAATGCTTTTTCCAGGTTACCAATTTAACAAGCTGAAAAAATTGGTAACAACATAAAAGTAACAAAGATCTAATCCATTTATGAAGTCCTTT